>NW_028134789.1:0-92002 GCF_964662115.1 Mustela nivalis | reverse complement strand
CGCGCGCTATAGCAGCATTGTGGCTGTGTCTGCTTAGTTCGGCCTGGCAGGGTGATCCCAGGACGCGAACATGGAGCCCTGGAAAGCAAGGCCCATTAGGCACCAGCTCTCCCGCAGCTCTTCTTCCCTGAGGCAACTGAAGGCTTGCTGAGGAAGCAGCAGCGAAGTGCTGTTCGCTCCAAGCCAAAGCCTCTGCGAAAGCACAGCATTCGCTGAGAAATGTTTTGTGGGCTGCTGCTGCTTGCCTGAGCCCAGTCTGACGGTGGGAGAAACCCGCATACAGCGAAAGCCTCATTGCCTGGGCATCTCCCCTGGGAAAGCACTGCGTTCCTTGGGAAATCAGAGTTGGGTTTGGGGATGCTGCTACTGCTTGCCTGAGCTAGTCTCCGGAGCTCGGTGGAAGATACTCGCATGGAGCGAAATACCCTTTGCCCTAGCATACCCTCTGCCAGAGAGAGAAGCCAAGAGTGGGGAAGGCTCAGCACGCCGCCCCCGGAGAAGAGAAGGAGCCGTTGGCCTTGGGGTCAGGAAACGCTCGGGAAGCAGGATAGCCTGCCGTGGCACTAACAGCAGGCCGGTGGCAAGACAAGTGTCACCTGCTCCATGTGCGGAGCGATGGGACCCCGGCTGCTAAGGAGACATGAGGGGACGACGAGGGCAGAGGAGCGTGAACCACTCTGAGGAAGGAGTCTGGACAGAAGGCAGGCCTGTCCTGTGCCTCTGGTCCCAAGGGGAGATCATCTCCTTGGCCACCTGTCCCAAGGGCAGACTTGGGCTTGCCACCAGGTGCTATACCCGGAACGCGCAGAAACAAACCCATGGAGAATCGGGCAGTCAGATGCCGTCTTCCACCAAGATGTGGCAGCGATGTGGGTGGCAGGGCGTGTGCCGGGAAAAGAGTCGAGACTGTCCCCCACAGTTGCCCGTCCCAGTGCACGGGCCGTGTGCAGAGATCCTGTCGCCTCCTCTCTCCTGTGGTGAAGGCACTGGCCTAGACCCCGAGTCTGCCTGAGCGCCAGAGAAAAGGCAAAGCCTTACCTACCCCAGGAGATGGTAAGAGGCATAGAATGCCATGCTAAGACACGCACGCTGCTGCAGGGTTGTGACTGTGTCTGCTTAGTTCGGCATAGCAAGGAGAACCCCGGGCGTGATCTTGAAGCCCGGGAAAGCAAGTCCCAAGAGGCACCAGCTCTCCCGCCTCTCTTCTTCCCTGCCGCGACAGAGTGAACACCCAAAGCCTCTCTGAGGAAACAGCAGCGAAGTGCGGTTCGTGCCAAGCTGAAAACCTCTGCGAAAGCATAGCAGTCGCGGGGAAATCAGAGTCTGTTCTGTGGGCTGCTTTTGTTGCTTGCCTTAGCCTAGTATTCGCAGCACTATGGGAGCATACGGCATAGAGCGAAATCCTCTTTGCCCTGGCATCCCCTCTGGGAAAGCATAGCATTCTTTGCGAAACCAGATTCGGGTCTGAGGGATTCTCCTGTTGCCTGAGCTGGTCTCCTCAGCACGGTGTAATCAACCCGCATGGAACGAAATCTTCTTTGCCTGTGCATCTCTCTGCCTGAGAGAGAAGCGAGCTTGCGCCTGTGGAAAGAGTCTTAAGGAAAGGGACATGTCTTTCACGGCGCTCCCCAGGAGCATGTCTGTGAAAGGTGCAGCAAGCTGCCCAGTGAGAAGAGCAGGAGCCATTGGCCTTCTGGTCTGGAAAAGGTTGCTAAGCAGGAGAGCCTTCCCAGGCAGGCACAGCGGCCAGGGACAAAACAAGTGTCACTAGCTCCCTGTGCAGAGAAGGAAGTCTGGCCAGCTAAGGAGACAGGAGGGGATGAGGTGGGCAGGGCGCGTGGTCCTCTCTTAGGAAGGAGTCTGGGCAGAGAGCATGCCTGTCCTGAGCTTCTGGGCTTAAGGAGACGGCAGCTCCTTGGCCACCTGTCCCTGGGGCAGACATGCACTAGCCACCAGGCGCCTACACTGAACTCGCAGAAACAGCTCCCTGAAATAACGGAGAGTCAGATGCCGTCTTCCTCCAGGATGTGGAAGCTTGGAGGAGGCACGGGGTTTAAGGGGAAGGAGTGGGGACAGTCCCCCAAAGCTCCCTATTAAGTGCACGGGCGGTGTGCTGGGATCCTGTCACCTTTCCTTGCCTGTGGCGAAAGCACTGGCCTAGTCCGCGAGTCCGCCTGGGCGCCAGAGTAAAGGGCCAAGCGATGCCTACACTGGGAGATGGTGGTGTGCATAGAGTGCCATCCAAGGCTACGCGCGCTATAGCAGCATTGTGGCTGTGTCTGCTTAGTTCGGCCTGGCAGGGTGATCCCAGGACGCGAACATGGAGCCCTGGAAAGCAAGGCCCATTAGGCACCAGCTCTCCCGCAGCTCTTCTTCCCTGAGGCAACTGAAGGCTTGCTGAGGAAGCAGCAGCGAAGTGCTGTTCGCTCCAAGCCAAAGCCTCTGCGAAAGCACAGCATTCGCTGAGAAATGTTTTGTGGGCTGCTGCTGCTTGCCTGAGCCCAGTCTGACGGTGGGAGAAACCCGCATACAGCGAAAGCCTCATTGCCTGGGCATCTCCCCTGGGAAAGCACTGCGTTCCTTGGGAAATCAGAGTTGGGTTTGGGGATGCTGCTACTGCTTGCCTGAGCTAGTCTCCGGAGCTCGGTGGAAGATACTCGCATGGAGCGAAATACCCTTTGCCCTAGCATACCCTCTGCCAGAGAGAGAAGCCAAGAGTGGGGAAGGCTCAGCACGCCGCCCCCGGAGAAGAGAAGGAGCCGTTGGCCTTGGGGTCAGGAAACGCTCGGGAAGCAGGATAGCCTGCCGTGGCACTAACAGCAGGCCGGTGGCAAGACAAGTGTCACCTGCTCCATGTGCGGAGCGATGGGACCCCGGCTGCTAAGGAGACATGAGGGGACGACGAGGGCAGAGGAGCGTGAACCACTCTGAGGAAGGAGTCTGGACAGAAGGCAGGCCTGTCCTGTGCCTCTAGTCCCAAGGGGAGATCATCTCCTTGGCCACCTGTCCCAAGGGCAGACTTGGGCTTGCCACCAGGTGCTATACCCGGAACACGCAGAAACAAACCCATGGAGAATCGGGCAGTCAGATGCCGTCTTCCACCAAGATGTGGCAGCGATGTGGGTGGCAGGGCGTGTGCCGGGAAAAGAGTCGAGACTGTCCCCCACAGTTGCCCGTCCCAGTGCACGGGCCGTGTGCAGAGATCCTGTCGCCTCCTCTCTCCTGTGGTGAAGGCACTGGCCTAGACCCCGAGTCTGCCTGAGCGCCAGAGAAAAGGCAAAGCCTTACCTACCCCAGGAGATGGTAAGAGGCATAGAATGCCATGCTAAGACACGCACGCTGCTGCAGGGTTGTGACTGTGTCTGCTTAGTTCGGCATAGCAAGGAGAACCCCGGGCGTGATCTTGAAGCCCGGGAAAGCAAGTCCCAAGAGGCACCAGCTCTCCCGCCTCTCTTCTTCCCTGCCGCGACAGAGTGAACACCCAAAGCCTCTCTGAGGAAACAGCAGCGAAGTGCGGTTCGTGCCAAGCTGAAAACCTCTGCGAAAGCATAGCAGTCGCGGGGAAATCAGAGTCTGTTCTGTGGGCTGCTTTTGTTGCTTGCCTTAGCCTAGTATTCGCAGCACTATGGGAGCATACGGCATAGAGCGAAATCCTCTTTGCCCTGGCATCCCCTCTGGGAAAGCATAGCATTCTTTGCGAAACCAGATTCGGGTCTGAGGGATTCTCCTGTTGCCTGAGCTGGTCTCCTCAGCACGGTGTAATCAACCCGCATGGAACGAAATCTTCTTTGCCTGTGCATCTCTCTGCCTGAGAGAGAAGCGAGCTTGCGCCTGTGGAAAGAGTCTTAAGGAAAGGGACATGTCTTTCACGGCGCTCCCCAGGAGCATGTCTGTGAAAGGTGCAGCAAGCTGCCCAGTGAGAAGAGCAGGAGCCATTGGCCTTCTGGTCTGGAAAAGGTTGCTAAGCAGGAGAGCCTTCCCAGGCAGGCACAGCGGCCAGGGACAAAACAAGTGTCACTAGCTCCCTGTGCAGAGAAGGAAGTCTGGCCAGCTAAGGAGACAGGAGGGGATGAGGTGGGCAGGGCGCGTGGTCCTCTCTTAGGAAGGAGTCTGGGCAGAGAGCATGCCTGTCCTGAGCCTCTGGGCTTAAGGAGACGGCAGCTCCTTGGCCACCTGTCCCTGGGGCAGACATGCACTAGCCACCAGGCGCCTACACTGAACTCGCAGAAACAGCTCCCTGAAATAACGGAGAGTCAGATGCCGTCTTCCTCCAGGATGTGGAAGCTTGGAGGAGGCACGGGGTTTAAGGGGAAGGAGTGGGGACAGTCCCCCAAAGCTCCCTATTAAGTGCACGGGCGGTGTGCTGGGATCCTGTCACCTTTCCTTGCCTGTGGCGAAAGCACTGGCCTAGTCCGCGAGTCCGCCTGGGCGCCAGAGTAAAGGGCCAAGCGATGCCTACACTGGGAGATGGTGGTGTGCATAGACTGCCATCCAAGGCTACGCGCGCTATAGCAGCATTGTGGCTGTGTCTGCTTAGTTCGGCCTGGCAGGGTGATCCCAGGACGCGAACATGGAGCCCTGGAAAGCAAGGCCCATTAGGCACCAGCTCTCCCGCAGCTCTTCTTCCCTGAGGCAACTGAAGGCTTGCTGAGGAAGCAGCAGCGAAGTGCTGTTCGCTCCAAGCCAAAGCCTCTGCGAAAGCACAGCATTCGCTGAGAAATGTTTTGTGGGCTGCTGCTGCTTGCCTGAGCCCAGTCTGACGGTGGGAGAAACCCGCATACAGCGAAAGCCTCATTGCCTGGGCATCTCCCCTGGGAAAGCACTGCGTTCCTTGGGAAATCAGAGTTGGGTTTGGGGATGCTGCTACTGCTTGCCTGAGCTAGTCTCCGGAGCTCGGTGGAAGATACTCGCATGGAGCGAAATACCCTTTGCCCTAGCATACCCTCTGCCAGAGAGAGAAGCCAAGAGTGGGGAAGGCTCAGCACGCCGCCCCCGGAGAAGAGAAGGAGCCGTTGGCCTTGGGGTCAGGAAACGCTCGGGAAGCAGGATAGCCTGCCGTGGCACTAACAGCAGGCCGGTGGCAAGACAAGTGTCACCTGCTCCATGTGCGGAGCGATGGGACCCCGGCTGCTAAGGAGACATGAGGGGACGACGAGGGCAGAGGAGCGTGAACCACTCTGAGGAAGGAGTCTGGACAGAAGGCAGGCCTGTCCTGTGCCTCTAGTCCCAAGGGGAGATCATCTCCTTGGCCACCTGTCCCAAGGGCAGACTTGGGCTTGCCACCAGGTGCTATACCCGGAACGCGCAGAAACAAACCCATGGAGAATCGGGCAGTCAGAGGCCGTCTTCCACCAAGATGTGGCAGCGATGTGGGTGGCAGGGCGTGTGCCGGGAAAAGAGTCGAGACTGTCCCCCACAGTTGCCCGTCCCAGTGCACGGGCCGTGTGCAGAGATCCTGTCGCCTCCTCTCTCCTGTGGTGAAGGCACTGGCCTAGACCCCGAGTCTGCCTGAGCGCCAGAGAAAAGGCAAAGCCTTACCTACCCCAGGAGATGGTAAGAGGCATAGAATGCCATGCTAAGACACGCACGCTGCTGCAGGGTTGTGACTGTGTCTGCTTAGTTCGGCATAGCAAGGAGAACCCCGGGCGTGATCTTGAAGCCCGGGAAAGCAAGTCCCAAGAGGCACCAGCTCTCCCGCCTCTCTTCTTCCCTGCCGCGACAGAGTGAACACCCAAAGCCTCTCTGAGGAAACAGCAGCGAAGTGCGGTTCGTGCCAAGCTGAAAACCTCTGCGAAAGCATAGCAGTCGCGGGGAAATCAGAGTCTGTTCTGTGGGCTGCTTTTGTTGCTTGCCTTAGCCTAGTATTCGCAGCACTATGGGAGCATACGGCTTAGAGCGAAATCCTCTTTGCCCTGGCATCCCCTCTGGGAAAGCATAGCATTCTTTGCGAAACCAGATTCGGGTCTGAGGGATTCTCCTGTTGCCTGAGCTGGTCTCCTCAGCACGGTGTAATAAACCCGCATGGAACGAAATCTTCTTTGCCTGTGCATCTCTCTGCCTGAGAGAGAAGCGAGCTTGCGCCTGTGGAAAGAGTCTTAAGGAAAGGGACATGTCTTTCACGGCGCTCCCCAGGAGCATGTCTGTGAAAGGTGCAGCAAGCTGCCCAGTGAGAAGAGCAGGAGCCATTGGCCTTCTGGTCTGGAAAAGGTTGCTAAGCAGGAGAGCCTTCCCAGGCAGGCACAGCGGCCAGGGACAAAACAAGTGTCACTAGCTCCCTGTGCAGAGAAGGAAGTCTGGCCAGCTAAGGAGACAGGAGGGGATGAGGTGGGCAGGGCACGTGGTCCTCTCTTAGGAAGGAGTCTGGGCAGAGAGCATGCCTGTCCTGAGCCTCTGGGCTTAAGGAGACGGCAGCTCCTTGGCCACCTGTCCCTGGGGCAGACATGCACTAGCCACCAGGCGCCTACACTGAACTCGCAGAAACAGCTCCCTGAAATAACGGAGAGTCAGATGCCGTCTTCCTCCAGGATGTGGAAGCTTGGAGGAGGCACGGGGTTTAAGGGGAAGGAGTGGGGACAGTCCCCCAAAGCTCCCTATTAAGTGCACGGGCGGTGTGCTGGGATCCTGTCACCTTTCCTTGCCTGTGGCGAAAGCACTGGCCTAGTCCGCGAGTCCGCCTGGGCGCCAGAGTAAAGGGCCAAGCGATGCCTACACTGGGAGATGGTGGTGTGCATAGAGTGCCATCCAAGGCTACGCGCGCTATAGCAGCATTGTGGCTGTGTCTGCTTTGTTCGGCCTGGCAGGGTGATCCCAGGACGCGAACATGGAGCCCTGGAAAGCAAGGCCCATTAGGCACCAGCTCTCCCGCAGCTCTTCTTCCCTGAGGCAACTGAAGGCTTGCTGAGGAAGCAGCAGCGAAGTGCTGTTCGCTCCAAGCCAAAGCCTCTGCGAAAGCACAGCATTCGCTGAGAAATGTTTTGTGGGCTGCTGCTGCTTGCCTGAGCCCAGTCTGACGGTGGGAGAAACCCGCATACAGCGAAAGCCTCATTGCCTGGGCATCTCCCCTGGGAAAGCACTGCGTTCCTTGGGAAATCAGAGTTGGGTTTGGGGATGCTGCTACTGCTTGCCTGAGCTAGTCTCCGGAGCTCGGTGGAAGATACTCGCATGGAGCGAAATACCCTTTGCCCTAGCATACCCTCTGCCAGAGAGAGAAGCCAAGAGTGGGGAAGGCTCAGCACGCCGCCCCCGGAGAAGAGAAGGAGCCGTTGGCCTTGGGGTCAGGAAACGCTCGGGAAGCAGGATAGCCTGCCGTGGCACTAACAGCAGGCCGGTGGCAAGACAAGTGTCACCTGCTCCATGTGCGGAGCGATGGAACCCCGGCTGCTAAGGAGACATGAGGGGACGACGAGGGCAGAGGAGCGTGAACCACTCTGAGGAAGGAGTCTGGACAGAAGGCAGGCCTGTCCTGTGCCTCTAGTCCCAAGGGGAGATCATCTCCTTGGCCACCTGTCCCAAGGGCAGACTTGGGCTTGCCACCAGGTGCTATACCCGGAACGCGCAGAAACAAACCCATGGAGAATCGGGCAGTCAGAGGCCGTCTTCCACCAAGATGTGGCAGCGATGTGGGTGGCAGGGCGTGTGCCGGGAAAAGAGTCGAGACTGTCCCCCACAGTTGCCCGTCCCAGTGCACGGGCCGTGTGCAGAGATCCTGTCGCCTCCTCTCTCCTGTGGTGAAGGCACTGGCCTAGACCCCGAGTCTGCCTGAGCGCCAGAGAAAAGGCAAAGCCTTACCTACCCCAGGAGATGGTAAGAGGCATAGAATGCCATGCTAAGACACGCACGCTGCTGCAGGGTTGTGACTGTGTCTGCTTAGTTCGGCATAGCAAGGAGAACCCCGGGCGTGATCTTGAAGCCCGGGAAAGCAAGTCCCAAGAGGCACCAGCTCTCCCGCCTCTCTTCTTCCCTGCCGCGACAGAGTGAACACCCAAAGCCTCTCTGAGGAAACAGCAGCGAAGTGCGGTTCGTGCCAAGCTGAAAACCTCTGCGAAAGCATAGCAGTCGCGGGGAAATCAGAGTCTGTTCTGTGGGCTGCTTTTGTTGCTTGCCTTAGCCTAGTATTCGCAGCACTATGGGAGCATACGGCTTAGAGCGAAATCCTCTTTGCCCTGGCATCCCCTCTGGGAAAGCATAGCATTCTTTGCGAAACCAGATTCGGGTCTGAGGGATTCTCCTGTTGCCTGAGCTGGTCTCCTCAGCACGGTGTAATCAACCCGCATGGAACGAAATCTTCTTTGCCTGTGCATCTCTCTGCCTGAGAGAGAAGCGAGCTTGCGCCTGTGGAAAGAGTCTTAAGGAAAGGGACATGTCTTTCACGGCGCTCCCCAGGAGCATGTCTGTGAAAGGTGCAGCAAGCTGCCCAGTGAGAAGAGCAGGAGCCATTGGCCTTCTGGTCTGGAAAAGGTTGCTAAGCAGGAGAGCCTTCCCAGGCAGGCACAGCGGCCAGGGACAAAACAAGTGTCACTAGCTCCCTGTGCAGAGAAGGAAGTCTGGCCAGCTAAGGAGACAGGAGGGGATGAGGTGGGCAGGGCACGTGGTCCTCTCTTAGGAAGGAGTCTGGGCAGAGAGCATGCCTGTCCTGAGCCTCTGGGCTTAAGGAGACGGCAGCTCCTTGGCCACCTGTCCCTGGGGCAGACATGCACTAGCCACCAGGCGCCTACACTGAACTCGCAGAAACAGCTCCCTGAAATAACGGAGAGTCAGATGCCGTCTTCCTCCAGGATGTGGAAGCTTGGAGGAGGCACGGGGTTTAAGGGGAAGGAGTGGGGACAGTCCCCCAAAGCTCCCTATTAAGTGCACGGGCGGTGTGCTGGGATCCTGTCACCTTTCCTTGCCTGTGGCGAAAGCACTGGCCTAGTCCGCGAGTCCGCCTGGGCGCCAGAGTAAAGGGCCAAGCGATGCCTACACTGGGAGATGGTGGTGTGCATAGAGTGCCATCCAAGGCTACGCGCGCTATAGCAGCATTGTGGCTGTGTCTGCTTAGTTCGGCCTGGCAGGGTGATCCCAGGACGCGAACATGGAGCCCTGGAAAGCAAGGCCCATTAGGCACCAGCTCTCCCGCAGCTCTTCTTCCCTGAGGCAACTGAAGGCTTGCTGAGGAAGCAGCAGCGAAGTGCTGTTCGCTCCAAGCCAAAGCCTCTGCGAAAGCACAGCATTCGCTGAGAAATGTTTTGTGGGCTGCTGCTGCTTGCCTGAGCCCAGTCTGACGGTGGGAGAAACCCGCATACAGCGAAAGCCTCATTGCCTGGGCATCTCCCCTGGGAAAGCACTGCGTTCCTTGGGAAATCAGAGTTGGGTTTGGGGATGCTGCTACTGCTTGCCTGAGCTAGTCTCCGGAGCTCGGTGGAAGATACTCGCATGGAGCGAAATACCCTTTGCCCTAGCATACCCTCTGCCAGAGAGAGAAGCCAAGAGTGGGGAAGGCTCAGCACGCCGCCCCCGGAGAAGAGAAGGAGCCGTTGGCCTTGGGGTCAGGAAACGCTCGGGAAGCAGGATAGCCTGCCGTGGCACTAACAGCAGGCCGGTGGCAAGACAAGTGTCACCTGCTCCATGTGCGGAGCGATGGGACCCCGGCTGCTAAGGAGACATGAGGGGACGACGAGGGCAGAGGAGCGTGAACCACTCTGAGGAAGGAGTCTGGACAGAAGGCAGGCCTGTCCTGTGCCTCTAGTCCCAAGGGGAGATCATCTCCTTGGCCACCTGTCCCAAGGGCAGACTTGGGCTTGCCACCAGGTGCTATACCCGGAACGCGCAGAAACAAACCCATGGAGAATCGGGCAGTCAGAGGCCGTCTTCCACCAAGATGTGGCAGCGATGTGGGTGGCAGGGCGTGTGCCGGGAAAAGAGTCGAGACTGTCCCCCACAGTTGCCCGTCCCAGTGCACGGGCCGTGTGCAGAGATCCTGTCGCCTCCTCTCTCCTGTGGTGAAGGCACTGGCCTAGACCCCGAGTCTGCCTGAGCGCCAGAGAAAAGGCAAAGCCTTACCTACCCCAGGAGATGGTAAGAGGCATAGAATGCCATGCTAAGACACGCACGCTGCTGCAGGGTTGTGACTGTGTCTGCTTAGTTCGGCATAGCAAGGAGAACCCCGGGCGTGATCTTGAAGCCCGGGAAAGCAAGTCCCAAGAGGCACCAGCTCTCCCGCCTCTCTTCTTCCCTGCCGCGACAGAGTGAACACCCAAAGCCTCTCTGAGGAAACAGCAGCGAAGTGCGGTTCGTGCCAAGCTGAAAACCTCTGCGAAAGCATAGCAGTCGCGGGGAAATCAGAGTCTGTTCTGTGGGCTGCTTTTGTTGCTTGCCTTAGCCTAGTATTCGCAGCACTATGGGAGCATACGGCTTAGAGCGAAATCCTCTTTGCCCTGGCATCCCCTCTGGGAATGCATAGCATTCTTTGCGAAACCAGATTCGGGTCTGAGGGATTCTCCTGTTGCCTGAGCTGGTCTCCTCAGCACGGTGTAATAAACCCGCATGGAACGAAATCTTCTTTGCCTGTGCATCTCTCTGCCTGAGAGAGAAGCGAGCTTGCACCTGTGGAAAGAGTCTTAAGGAAAGGGACATGTCTTTCACGGCGCTCCCCAGGAGCATGTCTGTGAAAGGTGCAGCAAGCTGCCCAGTGAGAAGAGCAGGAGCCATTGGCCTTCTGGTCTGGAAAAGGTTGCTAAGCAGGAGAGCCTTCCCAGGCAGGCACAGCTGCCAGGGACAATACAAGTGTCACTAGCTCCCTGTGCAGAGAAGGAAGTCTGGCCAGCAAAGGAGACAGGAGTGGATGAGGTGGGCAGGGCGCGTGGTCCTCTCTTAGGAAGGAGTCTGGGCAGAGAGCATGCCTGTCCTGAGCCTCTGGGCTTAAGGAGACGGCAGCTCCTTGGCCACCTGTCCCTGGGGCAGACATGCTCTAGCCACCAGGCGCCTACACTGAACTCGCAGAAACAGCTCCCTGAAATAACGGAGAGTCAGATGCCGTCTTCCTCCAGGATGTGGAAGCTTGGAGGAGGCACGGGGTTTAAGGGGAAGGAGTGGGGACAGTCCCCCAAAGCTCCCTATTAAGTGCACGGGCGGTGTGCTGGGATCCTGTCACCTTTCCTTTCCTGTGGCGAAAGCACTGGCCTAGTCCGCGAGTCCGCCTGAGCGCCAGAGTAAAGGGCCAAGCGATGCCTACACTGGGAGATGGTGGTGTGCATAGAGTGCCATCCAAGGCTACGCGCGCTATAGCAGCATTGTGGCTGTGTCTGCTTAGTTCGGCCTGGCAGGGTGATCCCAGGACGCGAACATGGATCCCTGGAAAGCAAGGCCCATTAGGCACCAGCTCTCCCGCAGCTCTTCTTCCCTGAGGCAACTGAAGGCTTGCTGAGGAAGCAGCAGCGAAGTGCTGTTCACTCCAAGCCAAAGCCTCTGCGAAAGCACAGCATTCGCTGAGAAATGTTTTGTGGGCTGCTGCTGCTTGCCTGAGCCCAGTCTGACGGTGGGAGAAACCCGCATACAGCGAAAGCCTCATTGCCTGGGCATCTCCCCTGGGAAAGCACTGCGTTCCTTGGGAAATCAGAGTTGGGTTTGGGGATGCTGCTACTGCTTGCCTGAGCTAGTCTCCGGAGCTCGGTGGAAGATACTCGCATGGAGCGAAATACCCTTTGCCCTAGCATACCCTCTGCCAGAGAGAGAAGCCAAGAGTGGGGAAGGCTCAGCACGCCGCCCCCGGAGAAGAGAAGGAGCCGTTGGCCTTGGGGTCAGGAAACGCTCGGGAAGCAGGATAGCCTGCCGTGGCACTAACAGCAGGCCGGTGGCAAGACAAGTGTCACCTGCTCCATGTGCGGAGCGATGGAACCCCGGCTGCTAAGTAGACATGAGGGGACGACGAGGGCAGAGAAGCGTGAACCACTCTGAGGAAGGAGTCTGGGCAGAAGGCAGGCCTGTCCTGTGCCTCTGGTCCCAAGGGGAGATCATCTCCTTGGCCACCTGTCCCAAGGGCAGACTTGGGCTTGCCACCAGGTGCTATACCCGGAACGCGCAGAAACAAACCCATGGAGAATCGGGCAGTCAGATGCCGTCTTCCACCAAGATGTGGCAGCGATGTGGGTGGCAGGGCGTGTGCCGGGAAAAGAGTCGAGACTGTCCCCCACAGTTGCCCGTCCCAGTGCACGGGCCGTGTGCAGTGATCCTGTCGCCTCCTCTCTCCTGTGGTGAAGGCACTGGCCTAGACCCCGAGTCTGCCTGAGCGCCAGAGAAAAGGCAAAGCCTTACCTACCCCAGGAGATGGTAAGAGGCATAGAGTGCCATGCTAAGACACGCACGCTGCTGCAGGGTTGTGACTGTGTCTGCTTAGTTCGGCATAGCAAGGAGAACCCCGGGCGTGATCTTGAAGCCCGGGAAAGCAAGTCCCAAGAGGCACCAGCTCTCCCGCCTCTCTTCTTCCCTGCCGCGACAGAGTGAACACCCAAAGCCTCTCTGAGGAAACAGCAGCGAAGTGCGGTTCGTGCCAAGCTGAAAACCTCTGCGAAAGCATAGCAGTCGCGGGGAAATCAGAGTCTGTTCTGTGGGCTGCTTTTGTTGCTTGCCTTAGCCTAGTATTCGCAGCACTATGGGAGCATACGGCATAGAGCGAAATCCTCTTTGCCCTGGCATCCCCTCTGGGAAAGCATAGCATTCTTTGCGAAACCAGATTCGGGTCTGAGGGATTCTCCTGTTGCCTGAGCTGGTCTCCTCAGCACGGTGTAATCAACCCGCATGGAACGAAATCTTCTTTGCCTGTGCATCTCTCTGCCTGAGAGAGAAGCGAGCTTGCGCCTGTGGAAAGAGTCTTAAGGAAAGGGACATGTCTTTCACGGCGCTCCCCAGGAGCATGTCTGTGAAAGGTGCAGCAAGCTGCCCAGTGAGAAGAGCAGGAGCCATTGGCCTTCTGGTCTGGAAAAGGTTGCTAAGCAGGAGAGCCTTCCCAGGCAGGCACAGCGGCCAGGGACAAAACAAGTGTCACTAGCTCCCTGTGCAGAGAAGGAAGTCTGGCCATCTAAGGAGACAGGAGGGGATGAGGTGGGCAGGGCACGTGGTCCTCTCTTAGGAAGGAGTCTGGGCAGAGAGCATGCCTGTCCTGAGCCTCTGGGCTTAAGGAGACGGCAGCTCCTTGGCCACCTGTCCCTGGGGCAGACATGCACTAGCCACCAGGCGCCTACACTGAACTCGCAGAAACAGCTCCCTGAAATAACGGAGAGTCAGATGCCGTCTTCCTCCAGGATGTGGAAGCTTGGAGGAGGCACGGGGTTTAAGGGGAAGGAGTGGGGACAGTCCCCCAAAGCTCCCTATTAAGTGCACGGGCGGTGTGCTGGGATCCTGTCACCTTTCCTTGCCTGTGGCGAAAGCACTGGCCTAGTCCGCGAGTCCGCCTGGGCGCCAGAGTAAAGGGCCAAGCGATGCCTACACTGGGAGATGGTGGTGTGCATAGAGTGCCATCCAAGGCTACGCGCGCTATAGCAGCATTGTGGCTGTGTCTGCTTAGTTCGGCCTGGCAGGGTGATCCCAGGACGCGAACATGGAGCCCTGGAAAGCAAGGCCCATTAGGCACCAGCTCTCCCGCAGCTCTTCTTCCCTGAGGCAACTGAAGGCTTGCTGAGGAAGCAGCAGCGAAGTGCTGTTCGCTCCAAGCCAAAGCCTCTGCGAAAGCACAGCATTCGCTGAGAAATGTTTTGTGGGCTGCTGCTGCTTGCCTGAGCCCAGTCTGACGGTGGGAGAAACCCGCATACAGCGAAAGCCTCATTGCCTGGGCATCTCCCCTGGGAAAGCACTGCGTTCCTTGGGAAATCAGAGTTGGGTTTGGGGATGCTGCTACTGCTTGCCTGAGCTAGTCTCGGGAGCTCGGTGGAAGATACTCGCATGGAGCGAAATACCCTTTGCCCTAGCATACCCTCTGCCAGAGAGAGAAGCCAAGAGTGGGGAAGGCTCAGCACGCCGCCCCCGGAGAAGAGAAGGAGCCGTTGGCCTTGGGGTCAGGAAACGCTCGGGAAGCAGGATAGCCTGCCGTGGCACTAACAGCAGGCCGGTGGCAAGACAAGTGTCACCTGCTCCATGTGCGGAGCGATGGAACCCCGGCTGCTAAGGAGACATGAGGGGACGACGAGGGCAGAGGAGCGTGAACCACTCTGAGGAAGGAGTCTGGGCAGAAGGCAGGCCTGTCCTGTGCCTCTGGTCCCAAGGGGAGATCATCTCCTTGGCCACCTGTCCCAAGGGCAGACTTGGGCTTGCCACCAGGTGCTATACCCGGAACGCGCAGAAACAAACCCATGGAGAATCGGGCAGTCAGATGCCGTCTTCCACCAAGATGTGGCAGCGATGTGGGTGGCAGGGCGTGTGCCGGGAAAAGAGTCGAGACTGTCCCCCACAGTTGCCCGTCCCAGTGCACGGGCCGTGTGCAGAGATCCTGTCGCCTCCTCTCTCCTGTGGTGAAGGCACTGGCCTAGACCCCGAGTCTGCCTGAGCGCCAGAGAAAAGGCAAAGCCTTACCTACCCCAGGAGATGGTAAGAGGCATAGAGTGCCATGCTAAGACACGCACGCTGCTGCAGGGTTGTGACTGTGTCTGCTTAGTTCGGCATAGCAAGGAGAACCCCGGGCGTGATCTTGAAGCCCGGGAAAGCAAGTCCCAAGAGGCACCAGCTCTCCCGCCTCTCTTCTTCCCTGCCGCGACAGAGTGAACACCCAAAGCCTCTCTGAGGAAACAGCAGTGAAGTGCGGTTCGTGCCAAGCTGAAAACCTCTGCGAAAGCATAGCAGTCGCGGGGAAATCAGAGTCTGTTCTGTGGGCTGCTTTTGTTGCTTGCCTTAGCCTAGTATTCGCAGCACTATGGGAGCATACGGCATAGAGCGAAATCCTCTTTGCCCTGGCATCCCCTCTGGGAAAGCATAGCATTCTTTGCGAAACCAGATTCGGGTCTGAGGGATTCTCCTGTTGCCTGAGCTGGTCTCCTCAGCACGGTGTAATCAACCCGCATGGAACGAAATCTTCTTTGCCTGTGCATCTCTCTGCCTGAGAGAGAAGCGAGCTTGCGCCTGTGGAAAGAGTCTTAAGGAAAGGGACATGTCTTTCACGGCGCTCCCCAGGAGCATGTCTGTGAAAGGTGCAGCAAGCTGCCCAGTGAGAAGAGCAGGAGCCATTGGCCTTCTGGTCTGGAAAAGGTTGCTAAGCAGGAGAGCCTTCCCAGGCAGGCACAGCGGCCAGGGACAAAACAAGTGTCACTAGCTCCCTGTGCAGAAAAGGAAGTCTGGCCAGCTAAGGAGACAGGAGGGGATGAGGTGGGCAGGGCGCGTGGTCCTCTCTTAGGAAGGAGTCTGGGCAGAGAGCATGCCTGTCCTGAGCCTCTGGGCTTAAGGAGACGGCAGCTCCTTGGCCACCTGTCCCTGGGGCAGACATGCACTAGCCACCAGGCGCCTACACTGAACTCGCAGAAACAGCTCCCTGAAATAACGGAGAGTCAGATGCCGTCTTCCTCCAGGATGTGGAAGCTTGGAGGAGGCACGGGGTTTAAGGGGAAGGAGTGGGGACAGTCCCCCAAAGCTCCCTATTAAGTGCACGGGCGGTGTGCTGGGATCCTGTCACCTTTCCTTGCCTGTGGCGAAAGCACTGGCCTAGTCCGCGTGTCCGCCTGGGCGCCAGAGTAAAGGGCCAAGCGATGCCTACACTGGGAGATGGTGGTGTGCATAGAGTGCCATCCAAGGCTACGCGCGCTATAGCAGCATTGTGGCTGTGTCTGCTTAGTTCGGCCTGGCAGGGTGATCCCAGGACGCGAACATGGAGCCCTGGAAAGCAAGGCCCATTAGGCACCAGCTCTCCCGCAGCTCTTCTTCCCTGAGGCAACTGAAGGCTTGCTGAGGAAGCAGCAGCGAAGTGCTGTTCGCTCCAAGCCAAAGCCTCTGCGAAAGCACAGCATTCGCTGAGAAATGTTTTGTGGGCTGCTGCTGCTTGCCTGAGCCCAGTCTGACGGTGGGAGAAACCCGCATACAGCGAAAGCCTCATTGCCTGGGCATGTCCCCTGGGAAAGCACTGCGTTCCTTGGGAAATCAGAGTTGGGTTTGGGGATGCTGCTACTGCTTGCCTGAGCTAGTCTAGGGAGCTCGGTGGAAGATACTCGCATGGAGCGAAATACCCTTTGCCCTAGCATACCCTCTGCCAGAGAGAGAAGCCAAGAGTGGGGAAGGCTCAGCACGCCGCCCCCGGAGAAGAGAAGGAGCCGTTGGCCTTGGGGTCAGGAAACGCTCGGGAAGCAGGATAGCCTGCCGTGGCACTAACAGCAGGCCGGTGGCAAGACAAGTGTCACCTGCTCCATGTGCGGAGCGATGGGACCCCGGCTGCTAAGGAGACATGAGGGGACGACGAGGGCAGAGGAGCGTGAACCACTCTGAGGAAGGAGTCTGGACAGAAGGCAGGCCTGTCCTGTGCCTCTAGTCCCAAGGGGAGATCATCTCCTTGGCCACCTGTCCCAAGGGCAGACTTGGGCTTGCCACCAGGTGCTATACCCGGAACGCGCAGAAACAAACCCATGGAGAATCGGGCAGTCAGATGCCGTCTTCCACCAAGATGTGGCAGCGATGTGGGTGGCAGGGCGTGTGCCGGGAAAAGAGTCGAGACTGTCCCCCACAGTTGCCCGTCCCAGTGCACGGGCCGTGTGCAGAGATCCTGTCGCCTCCTCTCTCCTGTGGTGAAGGCACTGGCCTAGACCCCGAGTCTGCCTGAGCGCCAGAGAAAAGGCAAAGCCTTACCTACCCCAGGAGATGGTAAGAGGCATAGAATGCCATGCTAAGACACGCACGCTGCTGCAGGGTTGTGACTGTGTCTGCTTAGTTCGGCATAGCAAGGAGAACCCCGGGCGTGATCTTGAAGCCCGGGAAAGCAAGTCCCAAGAGGCACCAGCTCTCCCGCCTCTCTTCTTCCCTGCCGCGACAGAGTGAACACCCAAAGCCTCTCTGAGGAAACAGCAGCGAAGTGCGGTTCGTGCCAAGCTGAAAACCTCTGCGAAAGCATAGCAGTCGCGGGGAAATCAGAGTCTGTTCTGTGGGCTGCTTTTGTTGCTTGCCTTAGCCTAGTATTCGCAGCACTATGGGAGCATACGGCTTAGAGCGAAATCCTCTTTGCCCTGGCATCCCCTCTGGGAATGCATAGCATTCTTTGCGAAACCAGATTCGGGTCTGAGGGATTCTCCTGTTGCCTGAGCTGGTCTCCTCAGCACGGTGTAATAAACCCGCATGGAACGAAATCTTCTTTGCCTGTGCATCTCTCTGCCTGAGAGAGAAGCGAGCTTGCACCTGTGGAAAGAGTCTTAAGGAAAGGGACATGTCTTTCACGGCGCTCCCCAGGAGCATGTCTGTGAAAGGTGCAGCAAGCTGCCCAGTGAGAAGAGCAGGAGCCATTGGCCTTCTGGTCTGGAAAAGGTTGCTAAGCAGGAGAGCCTTCCCAGGCAGGCACAGCTGCCAGGGACAATACAAGTGTCACTAGCTCCCTGTGCAGAGAAGGAAGTCTGGCCAGCAAAGGAGACAGGAGTGGATGAGGTGGGCAGGGCGCGTGGTCCTCTCTTAGGAAGGAGTCTGGGCAGAGAGCATGCCTGTCCTGAGCCTCTGGGCTTAAGGAGACGGCAGCTCCTTGGCCACCTGTCCCTGGGGCAGACATGCTCTAGCCACCAGGCGCCTACACTGAACTCGCAGAAACAGCTCCCTGAAATAACGGAGAGTCAGATGCCGTCTTCCTCCAGGATGTGGAAGCTTGGAGGAGGCACGGGGTTTAAGGGGAAGGAGTGGGGACAGTCCCCCAAAGCTCCCTATTAAGTGCACGGGCGGTGTGCTGGGATCCTGTCACCTTTCCTTTCCTGTGGCGAAAGCACTGGCCTAGTCCGCGAGTCCGCCTGAGCGCCAGAGTAAAGGGCCAAGCGATGCCTACACTGGGAGATGGTGGTGTGCATAGAGTGCCATCCAAGGCTACGCGCGCTATAGCAGCATTGTGGCTGTGTCTGCTTAGTTCGGCCTGGCAGGGTGATCCCAGGACGCGAACATGGATCCCTGGAAAGCAAGGCCCATTAGGCACCAGCTCTCCCGCAGCTCTTCTTCCCTGAGGCAACTGAAGGCTTGCTGAGGAAGCAGCAGCGAAGTGCTGTTCACTCCAAGCCAAAGCCTCTGCGAAAGCACAGCATTCGCTGAGAAATGTTTTGTGGGCTGCTGCTGCTTGCCTGAGCCCAGTCTGACGGTGGGAGAAACCCGCATACAGCGAAAGCCTCATTGCCTGGGCATCTCCCCTGGGAAAGCACTGCGTTCCTTGGGAAATCAGAGTTGGGTTTGGGGATGCTGCTACTGCTTGCCTGAGCTAGTCTCCGGAGCTCGGTGGAAGATACTCGCATGGAGCGAAATACCCTTTGCCCTAGCATACCCTCTGCCAGAGAGAGAAGCCAAGAGTGGGGAAGGCTCAGCACGCCGCCCCCGGAGAAGAGAAGGAGCCGTTGGCCTTGGGGTCAGGAAACGCTCGGGAAGCAGGATAGCCTGCCGTGGCACTAACAGCAGGCCGGTGGCAAGACAAGTGTCACCTGCTCCATGTGCGGAGCGATGGAACCCCGGCTGCTAAGTAGACATGAGGGGACGACGAGGGCAGAGAAGCGTGAACCACTCTGAGGAAGGAGTCTGGGCAGAAGGCAGGCCTGTCCTGTGCCTCTGGTCCCAAGGGGAGATCATCTCCTTGGCCACCTGTCCCAAGGGCAGACTTGGGCTTGCCACCAGGTGCTATACCCGGAACGCGCAGAAACAAACCCATGGAGAATCGGGCAGTCAGATGCCGTCTTCCACCAAGATGTGGCAGCGATGTGGGTGGCAGGGCGTGTGCCGGGAAAAGAGTCGAGACTGTCCCCCACAGTTGCCCGTCCCAGTGCACGGGCCGTGTGCAGTGATCCTGTCGCCTCCTCTCTCCTGTGGTGAAGGCACTGGCCTAGACCCCGAGTCTGCCTGAGCGCCAGAGAAAAGGCAAAGCCTTACCTACCCCAGGAGATGGTAAGAGGCATAGAGTGCCATGCTAAGACACGCACGCTGCTGCAGGGTTGTGACTGTGTCTGCTTAGTTCGGCATAGCAAGGAGAACCCCGGGCGTGATCTTGAAGCCCGGGAAAGCAAGTCCCAAGAGGCACCAGCTCTCCCGCCTCTCTTCTTCCCTGCCGCGACAGAGTGAACACCCAAAGCCTCTCTGAGGAAACAGCAGCGAAGTGCGGTTCGTGCCAAGCTGAAAACCTCTGCGAAAGCATAGCAGTCGCGGGGAAATCAGAGTCTGTTCTGTGGGCTGCTTTTGTTGCTTGCCTTAGCCTAGTATTCGCAGCACTATGGGAGCATACGGCATAGAGCGAAATCCTCTTTGCCCTGGCATCCCCTCTGGGAAAGCATAGCATTCTTTGCGAAACCAGATTCGGGTCTGAGGGATTCTCCTGTTGCCTGAGCTGGTCTCCTCAGCACGGTGTAATCAACCCGCATGGAACGAAATCTTCTTTGCCTGTGCATCTCTCTGCCTGAGAGAGAAGCGAGCTTGCGCCTGTGGAAAGAGTCTTAAGGAAAGGGACATGTCTTTCACGGCGCTCCCCAGGAGCATGTCTGTGAAAGGTGCAGCAAGCTGCCCAGTGAGAAGAGCAGGAGCCATTGGCCTTCTGGTCTGGAAAAGGTTGCTAAGCAGGAGAGCCTTCCCAGGCAGGCACAGCGGCCAGGGACAAAACAAGTGTCACTAGCTCCCTGTGCAGAGAAGGAAGTCTGGCCATCTAAGGAGACAGGAGGGGATGAGGTGGGCAGGGCACGTGGTCCTCTCTTAGGAAGGAGTCTGGGCAGAGAGCATGCCTGTCCTGAGCCTCTGGGCTTAAGGAGACGGCAGCTCCTTGGCCACCTGTCCCTGGGGCAGACATGCACTAGCCACCAGGCGCCTACACTGAACTCGCAGAAACAGCTCCCTGAAATAACGGAGAGTCAGATGCCGTCTTCCTCCAGGATGTGGAAGCTTGGAGGAGGCACGGGGTTTAAGGGGAAGGAGTGGGGACAGTCCCCCAAAGCTCCCTATTAAGTGCACGGGCGGTGTGCTGGGATCCTGTCACCTTTCCTTGCCTGTGGCGAAAGCACTGGCCTAGTCCGCGAGTCCGCCTGGGCGCCAGAGTAAAGGGCCAAGCGATGCCTACACTGGGAGATGGTGGTGTGCATAGAGTGCCATCCAAGGCTACGCGCGCTATAGCAGCATTGTGGCTGTGTCTGCTTAGTTCGGCCTGGCAGGGTGATCCCAGGACGCGAACATGGAGCCCTGGAAAGCAAGGCCCATTAGGCACCAGCTCTCCCGCAGCTCTTCTTCCCTGAGGCAACTGAAGGCTTGCTGAGGAAGCAGCAGCGAAGTGCTGTTCGCTCCAAGCCAAAGCCTCTGCGAAAGCACAGCATTCGCTGAGAAATGTTTTGTGGGCTGCTGCTGCTTGCCTGAGCCCAGTCTGACGGTGGGAGAAACCCGCATACAGCGAAAGCCTCATTGCCTGGGCATCTCCCCTGGGAAAGCACTGCGTTCCTTGGGAAATCAGAGTTGGGTTTGGGGATGCTGCTACTGCTTGCCTGAGCTAGTCTCGGGAGCTCGGTGGAAGATACTCGCATGGAGCGAAATACCCTTTGCCCTAGCATACCCTCTGCCAGAGAGAGAAGCCAAGAGTGGGGAAGGCTCAGCACGCCGCCCCCGGAGAAGAGAAGGAGCCGTTGGCCTTGGGGTCAGGAAACGCTCGGGAAGCAGGATAGCCTGCCGTGGCACTAACAGCAGGCCGGTGGCAAGACAAGTGTCACCTGCTCCATGTGCGGAGCGATGGAACCCCGGCTGCTAAGGAGACATGAGGGGACGACGAGGGCAGAGGAGCGTGAACCACTCTGAGGAAGGAGTCTGGGCAGAAGGCAGGCCTGTCCTGTGCCTCTGGTCCCAAGGGGAGATCATCTCCTTGGCCACCTGTCCCAAGGGCAGACTTGGGCTTGCCACCAGGTGCTATACCCGGAACGCGCAGAAACAAACCCATGGAGAATCGGGCAGTCAGATGCCGTCTTCCACCAAGATGTGGCAGCGATGTGGGTGGCAGGGCGTGTGCCGGGAAAAGAGTCGAGACTGTCCCCCACAGTTGCCCGTCCCAGTGCACGGGCCGTGTGCAGAGATCCTGTCGCCTCCTCTCTCCTGTGGTGAAGGCACTGGCCTAGACCCCGAGTCTGCCTGAGCGCCAGAGAAAAGGCAAAGCCTTACCTACCCCAGGAGATGGTAAGAGGCATAGAGTGCCATGCTAAGACACGCACGCTGCTGCAGGGTTGTGACTGTGTCTGCTTAGTTCGGCATAGCAAGGAGAACCCCGGGCGTGATCTTGAAGCCCGGGAAAGCAAGTCCCAAGAGGCACCAGCTCTCCCGCCTCTCTTCTTCCCTGCCGCGACAGAGTGAACACCCAAAGCCTCTCTGAGGAAACAGCAGTGAAGTGCGGTTCGTGCCAAGCTGAAAACCTCTGCGAAAGCATAGCAGTCGCGGGGAAATCAGAGTCTGTTCTGTGGGCTGCTTTTGTTGCTTGCCTTAGCCTAGTATTCGCAGCACTATGGGAGCATACGGCATAGAGCGAAATCCTCTTTGCCCTGGCATCCCCTCTGGGAAAGCATAGCATTCTTTGCGAAACCAGATTCGGGTCTGAGGGATTCTCCTGTTGCCTGAGCTGGTCTCCTCAGCACGGTGTAATCAACCCGCATGGAACGAAATCTTCTTTGCCTGTGCATCTCTCTGCCTGAGAGAGAAGCGAGCTTGCGCCTGTGGAAAGAGTCTTAAGGAAAGGGACATGTCTTTCACGGCGCTCCCCAGGAGCATGTCTGTGAAAGGTGCAGCAAGCTGCCCAGTGAGAAGAGCAGGAGCCATTGGCCTTCTGGTCTGGAAAAGGTTGCTAAGCAGGAGAGCCTTCCCAGGCAGGCACAGCGGCCAGGGACAAAACAAGTGTCACTAGCTCCCTGTGCAGAAAAGGAAGTCTGGCCAGCTAAGGAGACAGGAGGGGATGAGGTGGGCAGGGCGCGTGGTCCTCTCTTAGGAAGGAGTCTGGGCAGAGAGCATGCCTGTCCTGAGCCTCTGGGCTTAAGGAGACGGCAGCTCCTTGGCCACCTGTCCCTGGGGCAGACATGCACTAGCCACCAGGCGCCTACACTGAACTCGCAGAAACAGCTCCCTGAAATAACGGAGAGTCAGATGCCGTCTTCCTCCAGGATGTGGAAGCTTGGAGGAGGCACGGGGTTTAAGGGGAAGGAGTGGGGACAGTCCCCCAAAGCTCCCTATTAAGTGCACGGGCGGTGTGCTGGGATCCTGTCACCTTTCCTTGCCTGTGGCGAAAGCACTGGCCTAGTCCGCGTGTCCGCCTGGGCGCCAGAGTAAAGGGCCAAGCGATGCCTACACTGGGAGATGGTGGTGTGCATAGAGTGCCATCCAAGGCTACGCGCGCTATAGCAGCATTGTGGCTGTGTCTGCTTAGTTCGGCCTGGCAGGGTGATCCCAGGACGCGAACATGGAGCCCTGGAAAGCAAGGCCCATTAGGCACCAGCTCTCCCGCAGCTCTTCTTCCCTGAGGCAACTGAAGGCTTGCTGAGGAAGCAGCAGCGAAGTGCTGTTCGCTCCAAGCCAAAGCCTCTGCGAAAGCACAGCATTCGCTGAGAAATGTTTTGTGGGCTGCTGCTGCTTGCCTGAGCCCAGTCTGACGGTGGGAGAAACCCGCATACAGCGAAAGCCTCATTGCCTGGGCATGTCCCCTGGGAAAGCACTGCGTTCCTTGGGAAATCAGAGTTGGGTTTGGGGATGCTGCTACTGCTTGCCTGAGCTAGTCTAGGGAGCTCGGTGGAAGATACTCGCATGGAGCGAAATACCCTTTGCCCTAGCATACCCTCTGCCAGAGAGAGAAGCCAAGAGTGGGGAAGGCTCAGCACGCCGCCCCCGGAGAAGAGAAGGAGCCGTTGGCCTTGGGGTCAGGAAACGCTCGGGAAGCAGGATAGCCTGCCGTGGCACTAACAGCAGGCCGGTGGCAAGACAAGTGTCACCTGCTCCATGTGCGGAGCGATGGGACCCCGGCTGCTAAGGAGACATGAGGGGACGACGAGGGCAGAGGAGCGTGAACCACTCTGAGGAAGGAGTCTGGACAGAAGGCAGGCCTGTCCTGTGCCTCTAGTCCCAAGGGGAGATCATCTCCTTGGCCACCTGTCCCAAGGGCAGACTTGGGCTTGCCACCAGGTGCTATACCCGGAACGCGCAGAAACAAACCCATGGAGAATCGGGCAGTCAGATGCCGTCTTCCACCAAGATGTGGCAGCGATGTGGGTGGCAGGGCGTGTGCCGGGAAAAGAGTCGAGACTGTCCCCCACAGTTGCCCGTCCCAGTGCACGGGCCGTGTGCAGAGATCCTGTCGCCTCCTCTCTCCTGTGGTGAAGGCACTGGCCTAGACCCCGAGTCTGCCTGAGCGCCAGAGAAAAGGCAAAGCCTTACCTACCCCAGGAGATGGTAAGAGGCATAGAATGCCATGCTAAGACACGCACGCTGCTGCAGGGTTGTGACTGTGTCTGCTTAGTTCGGCATAGCAAGGAGAACCCCGGGCGTGATCTTGAAGCCCGGGAAAGCAAGTCCCAAGAGGCACCAGCTCTCCCGCCTCTCTTCTTCCCTGCCGCGACAGAGTGAACACCCAAAGCCTCTCTGAGGAAACAGCAGCGAAGTGCGGTTCGTGCCAAGCTGAAAACCTCTGCGAAAGCATAGCAGTCGCGGGGAAATCAGAGTCTGTTCTGTGGGCTGCTTTTGTTGCTTGCCTTAGCCTAGTATTCGCAGCACTATGGGAGCATACGGCATAGAGCGAAATCCTCTTTGCCCTGGCATCCCCATTGGGAAAGCATAGCATTCTTTGCGAAACCAGATTCGGGTCTGAGGGATTCTCCTGTTGCCTGAGCTGGTCTCCTCAGCACGGTGTAATCAACCCGCATGGAACGAAATCTTCTTTGCCTGTGCATCTCTCTGCCTGAGAGAGAAGCGAGCTTGCGCCTGTGGAAAGAGTCTTAAGGAAAGGGACATGTCTTTCACGGCGCTCCCCAGGAGCATGTCTGTGAAAGGTGCAGCAAGCTGCCCAGTGAGAAGAGCAGGAGCCATTGGCCTTCTGGTCTGGAAAAGGTTGCTAAGCAGGAGAGCCTTCCCAGGCAGGCACAGCGGCCAGGGACAATACAAGTGTCACTAGCTCCCTATGCAGAGAAGGAAGTCTGGCCAGCTAAGGAGACAGGAGGGGATGAGGTGGGCAGGGCGCGTGGTCCTCTCTTAGGAAGGAGTCTGGGCAGAGAGCATGCCTGTCCTGAGCCTCTGGGCTTAAGGAGACGGCAGCTCCTTGGCCACCTGTCCCTGGGGCAGACATGCACTAGCCACCAGGCGCCTACACTGAACTCGCAGAAACAGCTCCCTGAAATAACGGAGAGTCAGATGCCGTCTTCCCCCAGGATGTGGAAGCTTGGAGGAGGCACGGGGTTTAAGGGGAAGGAGTGGGGACAGTCCCCCAAAGCTCCCTATTAAGTGCACGGGCGGTGTGCTGGGATCCTGTCATTTTTCCTTTCCTGTGGCGAAAGCACTGGCCTAGTCCGCGAGTCCGCCTGAGCGCCAGAGTAAAAGGCCAAGCGATGCCTACACTGGGAGATGGTGGTGTGCATAGAGTGCCATCCAAGGCTACGCGCGCTATAGCAGCATTGTGGCTGTGTCTGCTTAGTTCGGCCTGGCAGGGTGATCCCAGGACGCGAACATGGAGCCCTGGAAAGCAAGGCCCATTAGGCACCAGCTCTCCCGCAGCTCTTCTTCCCTGAGGCAACTGAAGGCTTGCTGAGGAAGCAGCAGCGAAGTGCTGTTCGCTCCAAGCCAAAGCCTCTGCGAAAGCACAGCATTCGCTGAGAAATGTTTTGTGGGCTGCTGCTGCTTGCCTGAGCCCAGTCTGACGGTGGGAGAAACCCGCATAAAGCGAAAGCCTCATTGCCTGGGCATCTCCCCTGGGAAAGCACTGCGTTCCTTGGGAAATCAGAGTTGGGTTTGGGGATGCTGCTACTGCTTGCCTGAGCTAGTCTCCGGAGCTCGGTGGAAGATACTCGCATGGAGCGAAATACCCTTTGCCCTAGCATACCCTCTGCCAGAGAGAGAAGCCAAGAGTGGGGAAGGCTCAGCACGCCGCCCCCGGAGAAGAGAAGGAGCCGTTGGCCTTGGGGTCAGGAAACGCTCGGGAAGCAGGATAGCCTGCGGTGGCACTAACAGCAGGCCGGTGGCAAGACAAGTGTCACCTGCTCCATGTGCGGAGCGATGGAACCCCGGCTGCTAAGGAGACATGAGGGGCCGACGAGGGCAGAGGAGCGTGAACCACTCTGAGGAAGGAGTCTGGGCAGAAGGCAGGCCTGTCCTGTGCCTCTGGTCCCAAGGGGAGATCAGGATCCCAAGGGCAGACTTGGGCTTGCCACCAGGTGCTATACCCGGAACGCGCAGAAACAATCCCATGGAGAATCGGGCAGTCAGATGCCGTCTTCCACCAAGATGTGGCAGCGATGTGGGTGGCAGGGCGTGTGCCGGGAAAAGAGTCGAGACTGTCCCCCACAGTTGCCCGTCCCAGTGCACGGGCCGTGTGCAGTGATCCTGTCGCCTCCTCTCTCCTGTGGTGAAGGCACTGGCCTAGACCCCGAGTCTGCCTGAGCGCCAGAGAAAAGGCAAAGCCTTACCTACCCCAGGAGATGGTAAGAGGCATAGAGTGCCATGCTAAGACAGGCACGCTACTGCAGGGTTGTGACTGTGTCTGCTTAGTTCGGCATAGCAAGGAGAACCCCGGGCGTGATCTTGAAGCCCGGGAAAGCAAGTCCCAAGAGGCACCAGCTCTCCCGCCTCTCTTCTTCCCTGCCGCGACAGAGTGAACACCCAAAGCCTCTCTGAGGAAACAGCAGCGAAGTGCGGTTCGTGCCAAGCTGAAAACCTCTGCGAAAGCATAGCAGTCGCGGGGAAATCAGAGTCTGTTCTGTGGGCTGCTTTTGTTGCTTGCCTTAGCCTAGTATTCGCAGCAGTATGGGAGCATACGGCATAGAGCGAAATCCTCTTTGCCCTGGCATCCCCTCTGGGAAAGCATAGCATTCTTTGCGAAACCAGATTCGGGTCTGAGGGATTCTCCTGTTGCCTGAGCTGGTCTCCTCAGCACGGTGTAATCAACCCGCATGGAACGAAATCTTCTTTGCCTGTGCATCTCTCTGCCTGAGAGAGAAGCGAGCTTGCGCCTGTGGAAAGAGTCTTAAGGAAAGGGACATGTCTTTCACGGCGCTCCCCAGGAGCATGTCTGTGAAAGGTGGAGCAAGCTGCCCAGTGAGAAGAGCAGGAGCCATTGGCCTTCTGGTCTGGAAAAGGTTGCTAAGCAGGAGAGCATTCCCAGGCAGGCACAGCGGCCAGGGACAATACAAGTGTCACTAGCTCCCTGTGCAGAGAAGGAAGTCTGGCCAGCAAAGGAGACAGGAGTGGATGAGGTGGGCAGGGCGCGTGGTCCTCTCTTAGGAAGGAGTCTGGGCAGAGAGCATGCCTGTCCTGAGCCTCTGGGCTTAAGGAGACGGCAGCTCCTTGGCCACCTGTCCCTGGGGCAGACATGCACTAGCCACCAGGCGCCTACACTGAACTCGCGGAAACAGCTCCCTGAAATAACGGAGAGTCAGATGCCGTCTTCCTCCAGGATGTGGAAGCTTGGAGGAGGCACGGGGTTTAAGGGGAAGGAGTGGGGACAGTCCCCCAAAGCTCCCTATTAAGTGCACGGGCGGTGTGCTGGGATCCTGTCACCTTACCTTGCCTGTGGCGAAAGCACTGGCCTAGTCCGCGAGTCCGCCTGAGCGCCAGAGTAAAAGGCCAAGCGATGCCTACACTGGGAGATGGTGGTGTGCATAGAGTGCCATCCAAGGCTACGCGCGCTATAGCAGGATTGTGGCTGTGTCTGCTTAGTTCGGCCTGGCAGGGTGATCCCAGGACGCGAACATGGAGCCCTGGAAAGCAAGGCCCATTGGGCACCAGCTCTCCCGCAGCTCTTCTTCCCTGAGGCAACTGAAGGCTTGCTGAGGAAGCAGAGCGAAGTGCAGTTCGCTCCAAGCCAAAGCCTCTGCGAAAGCACAGCATTCGCTGAGAAATGTTTTGTGGGCTGCTGCTGCTTGCCTGAGCCCAGTCTGACGGTGGGAGAAACCCGCATACAGCGAAAGCCTCATTGCCTGGGCATCTCCCCTGGGAAAGCACTGCGTTCCTTGGGAAATCAGAGTTGGGTTTGGGGATGCTGCTACTGCTTGCCTGAGCTAGTCTCCGGAGCTCGGTGGAAGATACTCGCATGGAGCGTAATACCCTTTGCCCTAGCATACACTCTGCCAGGGAGAGAGGCCAAGAGTGGGGAAGGCTCAGCACGCCGCCCCTGGAGAAGAGAAGGAGCCGTTGGCCTTGGGGTCAGGAAACGCTCGTTAAGCAGGATAGCCTGCCGTGGCACTAACAGCAGGCCGGTGGCAAGACAAGTGTCACCTTCTCCATGTGCGGAGCGATGGAACCCCTGCTGCTAAGGTGACATGAGGGGACGACGAGGGCAGAGGAGCGTGAACCACTCTGAGGAAGTAGTCTGGGCAGAAGGCAGGCCTCTCCTGTGCCTCTGGTCCCAAGGGGAGATCTTCTCCTTGGCCACCTGTCCCAAGGGCAGACTTGGGCTTGCCACCAGGTGCTATACCCGGAACGCGCAGAAACAAACCAATGGAGAATCGGGCAGTCAGATGCCGTATTCCACCAAGATGTGGCAGCGATGTGGGTGGCAGGGCGTGTGCCGGGAAAAGAGTGGAGACTGTCCCCCACAGTTGCCCGTCCCAGTGCACGGGCCGTGTGCAGAGATCCTGTCGCCTCCTCTCTCCTGTGGTGAAGGCACTGGCCTAGACCCCGAGTCTGCCTGAGCGCCAGAGAAAAGGCAAAGCCTTACCTACCCCAGGAGATGGTAAGAGGCATAGAGTGCCATGCTAAGACACGCACGCTGCTGCAGGGTTGTGACTGTGTCTGCTTAGTTCGGCATAGCAAGGAGAACCCCGGGCGTGATCTTGAAGCCCGGGAAAGCAAGTCCCAAGAGGCACCAGCTCTCCCGCCTCTCTTCTTCCCTGCCGCGACAGAGTGAACACCCAAAGCCTCTCTGAGGAAACAGCAGCGAAGTGCGGTTCGTGCCATGCTGAAAACCTCTGCGAAAGCATAGCAGTCGCGGGGAAATCAGAGTCTGTTCTGTGGGCTGCTTTTGTTGCTTGCCTTAGCCTAGTATTCGCAGCACTATGGGAGCATACGGCATAGAGCGAAATCCTCTTTGCCCTGGCATCCCCTCTGGGAAAGCATAGCATTCTTTGCGAAACCAGATTCGGGTCTGAGGGATTCTCCTGTTGCCTGAGCTGGTCTCCTCAGCACGGTGTAATAAACCCGCATGGAACGAAATCCTCTTTGCCTGTGCATCTCTCTGCCTGAGAGAGAAGCGAGCTTGCGCCTGTGGAAAGAGTCTTAAGGAAAGGGACATGTCTTTCACGGCGCTCCCCAGGAGCATGTCTGTGAAAGGTGCAGCAAGCTGCCCAGAGAGAAGAGCAGGAGCCATTGGCCTTCTGGTCTGGAAAAGGTTGCTAAGCAGGAGAGCCTTCCCAGGCAGGCACAGCGGACAGGGACAAAACAAGTGTCACTAGCTCCCTATGCAGAGAAGGAAGTCTGGCCAGCTAAGGAGACAGGAGGGGATGAGGTGGGCAGGGCGCATGGTCCTCTCTTAGGATGGAGTCTGGGCAGAGAGCATGCCTGTCCTGAGCCTCTGGGCTTAAGGAGACGGCAGCTCCTTGGCCACCTGTCCCTGGGGCAGACATGCACTAGCCACCAGGCGCCTACACTGAACTCGCAGAAACAGCTCCCTGAAATAACGGGGAGTCAGATGCCGTCTTCCTCCAGGATGTGGAAGCTTGGAGGAGGCACGGGGTTTAAGGGGAAGGAGTGGGGACAGTCCCCCAAAGCTCCCTATTAAGTGCACGGGCGGTGTGCTGGGATCCTGTCACCTTTCCTTTCCTGTGGCGAAAGCACTGGCCTAGTCCGCGCGTCCTCCTGAGCGCCAGAGTAAAAGGCCAAGCGATGCCTACACTGGGAGATGGTGGTGTGCATAGAGTGCCATCCAAGGCTACGCGCGCTATAGCAGCATTGTGGCTGTGTCTGCTTAGTTCGGCCTGGCAGGGTGATCCCAGGACGCGAACATGGAGCCCTGGAAAGCAAGGCCCATTAGGCACCAGCTCTCCCGCAGCTCTTCTTCCCTGAGGCAACTGAAGGCTTGCTGAGGAAGCAGCAGCGAAGTGCTGTTCGCTCCAAGCCAAAGCCTCTGCGAAAGCACAGCATTCGCTGAGAAATGTTTTGTGGGCTGCTGCTGCTTGCCTGAGCCCAGTCTGACGGTGGGAGAAACCCGCATACAGCGAAAGCCTCATTGCCTGGGCATCTCCCCTGGGAAAGCACTGCGTTCCTTGGGAAATCAGAGTTGGGTTTGGGGATGCTGCTACTGCTTGCCTGAGCTAGTCTCCGGAGCTCGGTGGAAGATACTCGCATGGAGCGAAATACCCTTTGCCCTAGCATACCCTCTGCCAGAGAGAGAAGACAAGAGTGGGGAAGGCTCAGCACGCTGCCCCCGGAGAAGAGAAGGAGCCGTTGGCCTTGGGGTCAGGAAACGCTCGGGAAGCAGGATAGCCTGCCGTGGCACTAACAGCAGGCCGGTGGCAAGACAAGTGTCACCTGCTCCATGTGCGGAGCGATGGAACCCCGGCTGCTAAGGAGACATGAGGGGACGACGAGGGCAGAGGAGCGTGAACCACTCTGAGGAAGGAGTCTGGGCAGAAGGCAGGCCTGTCCTGTGCCTCTGGTCCCAAGGGGAGATCATCTCCTTGGCCACCTGTCCCAAGGGCAGACTTGGGCTTGCCACCAGGTGCTATACCCGGAACATGCAGAAACAAACCCATGGAGAATCGGGCAGTCAGATGCCTTCTTCCACCAAGATGTGGCAGCGATGTGGGTGGCAGGGCGTGTGCCGGGAAAAGAGTCGAGACTGTCCCCCACAGTTGCCCGTCCCAGTGCACGGGCCGTGTGCAGTGATCCTGTCGCCTCCTCTCTCCTGTGGTGAAGGCACTGGCCTAGACCCCGAGTCTGCCTGAGCGCCAGAGAAAAGGCAAAGCCTTACCTACCCCAGGAGATGGTAAGAGGCATAGAGTGCCATGCTAAGACACGCACGCTGCTGCAGGGTTGTGACTGTGTCTGCTTAGTTCGGCATAGCAAGGAGAACCCCGGGCGTGATCTTGAAGCCCGGGAAAGCAAGTCCCAAGAGGCACCAGCTCTCCCGCCTCTCTTCTTCCCTGCCGCGACAGAGTGAACACCCAAAGCCTCTCTGAGGAAACAGCAGCGAAGTGCGGTTCGTGCCAAGCTGAAAACCTCTGCGAAAGCATAGCAGTTGCGGGGAAATCAGAGTCTGTTCTGTGGGCTGCTTTTGTTGCTTGCCTTAGCCTAGTATTCGCAGCACTATGGGAGCATACGGCATAGAGCGAAATCCTCTTTGCCCTGGCATCCCCTCTGGGAATGCATAGCATTCTTTGCGAAACCAGATTCGGGTCTGAGGGATTCTCCTGTTGCCTGAGCTGGTCTCCTCAGCACGGTGTAATAAACCCGCATGGAACGAAATCTTCTTTGCCTGTGCATCTCTCTGCCTGAGAGAGAAGTGAGCTTGCGCCTGTGGAAAGAGTCTTAAGGAAAGGGACATGTCTTTCACGGCGCTCCCCTGGAGCATGTCTGTGAAAGGTGCAGCAAGCTGCCCAGTGAGAAGTGCAGGAGCCATTGGCCTTCTGGTCTGGAAAAGGTTGCTAAGCAGGAGAGCCTTCCCAGGCAGGCACAGCGGCCAGGGACAATACAAGTGTCACTAGCTCCCTGTGCAGAGAAGGAAGTCTGGCCAGCAAAGGAGACAGGAGTGGATGAGGTGGGCAGGGCGCGTGGTCCTCTCTTAGGAAGGAGTCTGGGCAGAGAGCATGCATGTCCTGAGCCTCTGGGCTTAAGGAGAGGGCAGCTCCTTGGCCACCTGTCCCTGGGGCAGACATGCACTAGCCACCAGGCGCCTACACTGAACTCGCAGAAACAGCTCCCTGAAATATCGGAGAGTCAGATGCCGTCTTCCTCCAGGATGTGGAAGCTTGGAGGAGGCACGGGGTTTAAGGGGAAGGAGTGGGGACAGTCCCCCAAAGCTCCCTATTAAGTGCACGGGCGGTGTGCTGGGATCCTGTCACCTTTCCTTTCCTGTGAGGAAAGCACTGGCCTAGTCCGCGAGTCCGCCGGAGCGCCAGAGTAAAGGGCCAAGCTATGCCTACACTGGGAAATGGTGGTGTGCATAGAGTGCCATCCAAGGCTACGCGCGCTATAGCAGCATTGTGGCTGTGTCTGCTTAGTTCGGCCTGGCAGGGTGATCCCAGGACGCGAACATGGAGCCCTGGAAAGCAAGGCCCATTAGGCACCAGCTCTCCCGCAGCTCTTCTTCCCTGAGGCAACTGAAGGCTTGCTGAGGAAGCAGCAGCGAAGTGCTGTTCGCTCCAAGCCAAAGCCTCTGCGAAAGCACAGCATTCGCTGAGAAATGTTTTGTGGGCTGCTGCTGCTTGCCTGAGCCCAGTCTGACGGTGGGAGAAACCCGCATACAGCGAAAGCCTCATTGCCTGGGCATCTCCCCTGGGAAAGCACTGCGTTCCTTGGGAAATCAGAGTTGGGTTTGGGGATGCTGCTACTGCTTGCCTGAGCTAGTCTCCGGAGCTCGGTGGAAGATACTCGCATGGAGCGAAATAACCTTTGCCCTAGCATACCCTCTGCCAGAGAGAGAGGCCAAGAGTGGGGAAGGCTCAGCACGCCGCCCCCGGAGAAGAGAAGGAGCCGTTGGCCTTGGGGTCAGGAAACGCTCGGGAAGCAGGATAGCCTGCCGTGGCACTAACAGCACGCCGGTGGCAAGACAAGTGTCACCTGCTCCATGTGCGGAGCGATGGAACCCAGGCTGCTAAGGAGACATGAGGGGACGACGAGGGCAGAGGAGCGTGAACCATCTGAGGAAGGAGTCTGGGCAGAAGGCAGGCCTCTCCTGTGCCTCTGGTCCCAAGGGGAGATCATCTCCTTGGCCACCTGTCCCAAGGGCAGACTTGGGCTTGCCACCAGGTGCTATACCCGGAACACGCAGAAACAAACCCATGGAGAATCGGGCAGTCAGATGCCATCTTCCACCAAGATGTGGCAGCGATGTGGGTGGCAGGGCGTGTGCCGTGAAAAGAGTGGAGACTGTCCCCCACAGTTGCCCGTCCCAGTGCACAGGCCGTGTGCAGTGATCCTGTCGCCTCCTCTCTCCTGTGGTGAAGGCACTGGCCTAGACCCCGAGTCTGCCTGAGCGCCAGAGAAAAGGCAAAGCCTTACCTACCCCAGGAGATGGTAAGAGGCATAGAGTGCCATGCTAAGACACGCACGCTGCTGCAGGGTTGTGACTGTGTCTGCTTAGTTCGGCATAGCAAGGAGAACCCCGGGCGTGATCTTGAAGCCCGGGAAAGCAAGTCCCAAGAGGCACCAGCTCTCCCGCCTCTCTTCTTCCCTGCCGCGACAGAGTGAACACCCAAAGCCTCTCTGAGGAAACAGCAGCGAAGTGCGGTTCGTGCCAAGCTGAAAACCTCTGCGAAAGCATAGCAGTCGCGGGGAAATCAGAGTCTGTTCTGTGGGCTGCTTTTGTTGCTTGCCTTAGCCTAGTATTCGCAGCACTATGGGAGCATACGGCATAGAGCGAAATCCTCTTTGCCCTGGCATCCCCTCTGGGAAAGCATAGCATTCTTTGCGAAACCAGATTCGGGTCTGAGGGATTCTCCTGTTGCCTGAGCTGGTCTCCTCAGCACGGTGTAATCAACCCGCATGGAACGAAATCTTCTTTGCCTGTGCATCTCTCTGCCTGAGAGAGAAGCGAGCTTGCGCCTGTGGAAAGAGTCTTAAGGAAAGGGACATGTCTTTCACGGCGCTCCCCAGGAGCATGTCTGTGAAAGGTGCAGCAAGCTGCCCAGTGAGAAGAGCAGGAGCCATTGGCCTTCTGGTCTGGAAAAGGTTGCTAAGCAGGAGAGCCTTCCCAGGCAGGCACAGCGGCCAGAGACAAAACAAGTGTCACTAGCTCCCTGTGCAGAGAAGGAAGTCTGGCCAGCTAAGGAGACAGGAGGGGATGAGGTGGGCAGGGCGCGTGGTCCTCTCTTAGGAAGGAGTCTGGGCAGAGAGCATGCCTGTCCTGAGCCTCTGGGCTTAAGGAGACGGCAGCTCCTTGGCCACCTGTCCCTGGGGCAGACATGCACTAGCCACCAGGCGCCTACACTGAACTCGCAGAAACAGCTCCATGAAATAACGGAGAGTCAGATGCCGTCTTCCTCCAGGATGTGGAAGCTTGGAGGAGGCATGGGGTTTAAGGGGAAGGAGTGGGGACAGTCCCCCAAAGCTCCCTATTAAGTGCACGGGCGGTGTGCTGGGATCCTGTCACCTTTCCTTGCCTGTGGCGAAAGCACTGGCCTAGTCCGCGAGTCCGCCTGGGCGCCAGAGTAAAGGGCCAAGCGATGCCTACACTGGGAGATGGTGGTGTGCATAGAGTGCCATCCAAGGCTACGCGCGCTATAGCAGCATTGTGGCTGTGTCTGCTTAGTTCGGCCTGGCAGGGTGATCCCAGGACGCGAACATGGAGCCCTGGAAAGCAAGGCCCATTAGGCACCAGCTCTCCCGCAGCTCTTCTTCCCTGAGGCAACTGAAGGCTTGCTGAGGAAGCAGCAGCGAAGTGCTGTTCGCTCCAAGCCAAAGCCTCTGCGAAAGCACAGCATTCGCTGAGAAATGTTTTGTGGGCTGCTGCTGCTTGCCTGAGCCCAGTCTGACGGTGGGAGAAACCCGCATAAAGCGAAAGCCTCATTGCCTGGGCATCTCCCCTGGGAAAGCACTGCGTTCCTTGGGAAATCAGAGTTGGGTTTGGGGATGCTGCTACTGCTTGCCTGAGCTAGTCTCCGGAGCTCGGTGGAAGATACTCGCATGGAGCGAAATACCCTTTGCCCTAGCATACCCTCTGCCAGAGAGAGAAGCCAAGAGTGGGGAAGGCTCAGCACGCCGCCCCCGGAGAAGAGAAGGAGCCGTTGGCCTTGGGGTCAGGAAACGCTCGGGAAGCAGGATAGCCTGCCGTGGCACTAACAGCAGGCCGGTGGCAAGACAAGTGTCACCTGCTCCATGTGCGGAGCGATGGGACCCCGGCTGCTAAGGAGACATGAGGGGACGACGAGGGCAGAGGAGCGTGAACCTCTCTGAGGAAGGAGTCTGGACAGAAGGCAGGCCTGTCCTGTGCCTCTAGTCCCAAGGGGAGATCATCTCCTTGGCCACCTGTCCCAAGGGCAGACTTGGGCTTGCCACCAGGTGCTATACCCGGAACGCGCAGAAACAAACCCATGGAGAATCGGGCAGTCAGATGCCGTCTTCCACCAAGATGTGGCAGCGATGTGGGTGGCAGGGCGTGTGCCGGGAAAAGAGTCGAGACTGTCCCCCACAGTTGCCCGTCCCAGTGCACGGGCCGTGTGCAGAGATCCTGTCGCCTCCTCTCTCCTGTGGTGAAGGCACTGGCCTAGACCCCGAGTCTGCCTGAGCGCCAGAGAAAAGGCAAAGCCTTACCTACCCCAGGAGATGGTAAGAGGCATAGAATGCCATGCTAAGACACGCACGCTGCTGCAGGGTTGTGACTGTGTCTGCTTAGTTCGGCATAGCAAGGAGAACCCCGGGCGTGATCTTGAAGCCCGGGAAAGCAAGTCCCAAGAGGCACCAGCTCTCCCGCCTCTCTTCTTCCCTGCCGCGACAGAGTGAACACCCAAAGCCTCTCTGAGGAAACAGCAGCGAAGTGCGGTTCGTGCCAAGCTGAAAACCTCTGCGAAAGCATAGCAGTCGCGGGGAAATCAGAGTCTGTTCTGTGGGCTGCTTTTGTTGCTTGCCTTAGCCTAGTATTCGCAGCACTATGGGAGCATACGGCTTAGAGCGAAATCCTCTTTGCCCTGGCATCCCCTCTGGGAATGCATAGCATTCTTTGCGAAACCAGATTCGGGTCTGAGGGATTCTCCTGTTGCCTGAGCTGGTCTCCTCAGCACGGTGTAATAAACCCGCATGGAACGAAATCTTCTTTGCCTGTGCATCTCTCTGCCTGAGAGAGAAGCGAGCTTGCGCCTGTGGAAAGAGTCTTAAGGAAAGGGACATGTCTTTCACGGCGCTCCCCAGGAGCATGTCTGTGAAAGGTGCAGCAAGCTGCCCAGTGAGAAGAGCAGGAGCCATTGGCCTTCTGGTCTGGAAAAGGTTGCTAAGCAGGAGAGCCTTCCCAGGCAGGCACAGCTGCCAGGGACAATACAAGTGTCACTAGCTCCCTGTGCAGAGAAGGAAGTCTGGCCAGCAAAGGAGACAGGAGTGGATGAGGTGGGCAGGGCGCGTGGTCCTCTCTTAGGAAGGAGTCTGGGCAGAGAGCATGCCTGTCCTGAGCCTCTGGGCTTAAGGAGACGGCAGCTCCTTGGCCACCTGTCCCTGGGGCAGACATGCTCTAGCCACCAGGCGCCTACACTGAACTCGCAGAAACAGCTCCCTGAAATAACGGAGAGTCAGATGCCGTCTTCCTCCAGGATGTGGAAGCTTGGAGGAGGCACGGGGTTTAAGGGGAAGGAGTGGGGACAGTCCCCCAAAGCTCCCTATTAAGTGCACGGGCGGTGTACTGGGATCCTATCACCTTTCCTTTCCTGTGGCGAAAGCACTGGCCTAGTCCGCGAGTCCGCCTGAGCGCCAGAGTAAATGGCCAAGCGATGCCTACACTGGGAGATGGTGGTGTGCATAGAGTGCCATCCAAGGCTACGCGCGCTATAGCAGCATTGTGGCTGTGTCTGCTTAGTTCGGCCTGGCAGGGTGATCCCAGGACGCGAACATGGATCCCTGGAAAGCAAGGCCCATTAGGCACCAGCTCTCCCGCAGCTCTTCTTCCCTGAGGCAACTGAAGGCTTGCTGAGGAAGCAGCAGCGAAGTGCTGTTCACTCCAAGCCAAAGCGTCTGCGAAAGCACAGCATTCGCTGAGAAATGTTTTGTGGGCTGCTGCTGCTTGCCTGAGCCCAGTCTGACGGTGGGAGAAACCCGCATACAGCGAAAGCCTCATTGCCTGGGCATCTCCCCTGGGAAAGCACTGCGTTCCTTGGGAAATCAGAGTTGGGTTTGGGGATGCTGCTACTGCTTGCCTGAGCTAGTCTCCGGAGCTCGGTGGAAGATACTCGCATGGAGCGAAATACCCTTTGCCCTAGCATACCCTCTGCCAGAGAGAGAAGCCAAGAGTGGGGAAGGCTCAGCACGCCGCCCCCGGAGAAGAGAAGGAGCCGTTGGCCTTGGGGTCAGGAAACGCTCGGGAAGCAGGATAGCCTGCCGTGGCACTAACAGCAGGCCGGTGGCAAGACAAGTGTCACCTGCTCCATGTGCGGAGCGATGGAACCCCGGCTGCTAAGTAGACATGAGGGGACGACGAGGGCAGAGAAGCGTGAACCACTCTGAGGAAGGAGTCTGGGCAGAAGGCAGGCCTGTCCTGTGCCTCTGGTCCCAAGGGGAGATCATCTCCTTGGCCACCTGTCCCAAGGGCAGACTTGGGCTTGCCACCAGGTGCTCTACCCGGAACGCGCAGAAACAAACCCATGGAGAATCGGGCAGTCAGATGCCGTCTTCCACCAAGATGTGGCAGCGATGTGGGTGGCAGGGCGTGTGCCGGGAAAAGAGTCGAGACTGTCCCCCACAGTTGCCCGTCCCAGTGCACGGGCCGTGTGCAGTGATCCTGTCGCCTCCTCTCTCCTGTGGTGAAGGCACTGGCCTAGACCCCGAGTCTGCCTGAGCGCCAGAGAAAAGGCAAAGCCTTACCTACCCCAGGAGATGGTAAGAGGCATAGAGTGCCATGCTAAGACACGCACGCTGCTGCAGGGTTGTGACTGTGTCTGCTTAGTTCGGCATAGCAAGGAGAACCCCGGGCGTGATCTTGAAGCCCGGGAAAGCAAGTCCCAAGAGGCACCAGCTCTCCCGCCTCTCTTCTTCCCTGCCGCGACAGAGTGAACACCCAAAGCCTCTCTGAGGAAACAGCAGCGAAGTGCGGTTCGTGCCAAGCTGAAAACCTCTGCGAAAGCATAGCAGTCGCGGGGAAATCAGAGTCTGTTCTGTGGGCTGCTTTTGTTGCTTGCCTTAGCCTAGTATTCGCAGCACTATGGGAGCATACGGCATAGAGCGAAATCCTCTTTGCCCTGGCATCCCCTCTGGGAAAGCATAGCATTCTTTGCGAAACCAGATTCGGGTCTGAGGGATTCTCCTGTTGCCTGAGCTGGTCTCCTCAGCACGGTGTAATCAACCCGCATGGAACGAAATCTTCTTTGCCTGTGCATCTCTCTGCCTGAGAGAGAAGCGAGCTTGCGCCTGTGGAAAGAGTCTTAAGGAAAGGGACATGTCTTTCACGGCGCTCCCCAGGAGCATGTCTGTGAAAGGTGCAGCAAGCTGCCCAGTGAGAAGAGCAGGAGCCATTGGCCTTCTGGTCTGGAAAAGGTTGCTAAGCAGGAGAGCCTTCCCAGGCAGGCACAGCGGCCAGGGACAATACAAGTGTCACTAGCTCCCTATGCAGAGAAGGAAGTCTGGCCAGCTAAGGAGACAGGAGGGGATGAGGTGGGCAGGGCGCGTGGTCCTCTCTTAGGAAGGAGTCTGGGCAGAGAGCATGCCTGTCCTGAGCCTCTGGGCTTAAGGAGACGGCAGCTCCTTGGCCACCTGTCCCTGGGGCAGACATGCACTAGCCACCAGGCGCCTACACTGAACTCGCAGAAACAGCTCCCTGAAATAACGGAGAGTCAGATGCCGTCTTCCTCCAGGATGTGGAAGCTTGGAGGAGGCACGGGGTTTAAGGGGAAGGAGTGGGGACAGTCCCCCAAAGCTCCCTATTAAGTGCACGGGCGGTGTGCTGGGATCCTGTCATTTTTCCTTTCCTGTGGCGAAAGCACTGGCCTAGTCCGCGAGTCCGCCTGAGCGCCAGAGTAAAGGCCAAGCGATGCCTACACTGGGAGATGGTGGTGTGCATAGAGTGCCATCCAAGGCTACGCGCGCTATAGCAGCATTGTGGCTGTGTCTGCTTAGTTCGGCCTGGCAGGGTGATCCCAGGACGCGAACATGGAGCCCTGGAAAGCAAGGCCCATTAGGCACCAGCTCTCCCGCAGCTCTTCTTCCCTGAGGCAACTGAAGGCTTGCTGAGGAAGCAGCAGCGAAGTGCTGTTCGCTCCAAGCCAAAGCCTCTGCGAAAGCACAGCATTCGCTGAGAAATGTTTTGTGGGCTGCTGCTGCTTGCCTGAGCCCAGTCTGACGGTGGGAGAAACCCGCATAAAGCGAAAGCCTCATTGCCTGGGCATCTCCCCTGGGAAAGCACTGCGTTCCTTGGGAAATCAGAGTTGGGTTTGGGGATGCTGCTACTGCTTGCCTGAGCTAGTCTCCGGAGCTCGGTGGAAGATACTCGCATGGAGCGAAATACCCTTTGCCCTAGCATACCCTCTGCCAGAGAGAGAAGCCAAGAGTGGGGAAGGCTCAGCACGCCGCCCCCGGAGAAGAGAAGGAGCCGTTGGCCTTGGGGTCAGGAAACGCTCGGGAAGCAGGATAGCCTGCGGTGGCACTAACAGCAGGCCGGTGGCAAGACAAGTGTCACCTGCTCCATGTGCGGAGCGATGGAACCCCGGCTGCTAAGGAGACATGAGGGGACGACGAGGGCAGAGGAGCGTGAACCACTCTGAGGAAGGAGTCTGGGCAGAAGGCAGGCCTGTCCTGTGCCTCTGGTCCCAAGGGGAGATCAGGATCCCAAGGGCAGACTTGGGCTTGCCACCAGGTGCTATACCCGGAACGCGCAGAAACAAACCCATGGAGAATCGGGCAGTCAGATGCCGTCTTCCACCAAGATGTGGCAGCGATGTGGGTGGCAGGGCGTGTACCGGGAAAAGAGTCGAGACTGTCCCCCACAGTTGCCCGTCCCAGTGCACGGGCCGTGTGCAGTGATCCTGTCGCCTCCTCTCTCCTGTGGTGAAGGCACTGGCCTAGACCCCGAGTCTGCCTGAGCGCCAGAGAAAAGGCAAAGCCTTACCTACCCCAGGAGATGGTAAGAGGCATAGAGTGCCATGCTAAGACAGGCACGCTACTGCAGGGTTGTGACTGTGTCTGCTTAGTTCGGCATAGCAAGGAGAACCCCGGGCGTGATCTTGAAGCCCGGGAAAGCAAGTCCCAAGAGGCACCAGCTCTCCCGCCTCTCTTCTTCCCTGCCGCGACAGAGTGAACACCCAAAGCCTCTCTGAGGAAACAGCAGCGAAGTGCGGTTCGTGCCAAGCTGAAAACCTCTGCGAAAGCATAGCAGTCGCGGGGAAATCAGAGTCTGTTCTGTGGGCTGCTTTTGTTGCTTGCCTTAGCCTAGTATTCGCAGCACTATGGGAGCATACGGCATAGAGCGAAATCCTCTTTGCCCTGGCATCCCCTCTGGGAAAGCATAGCATTCTTTGCGAAACCAGATTCGGGTCTGAGGGATTCTCCTGTTACCTGAGCTGGTCTCCTCAGCACAGTGTAATCAACCCGCATGGAACGAAATCTTCTTTGCCTGTGCATCTCTCTGCCTGAGAGAGAAGCGAGCTTGCGGCTGTGGAAAGAGTCTTAAGGAAAGGGACATGTCTTTCACGGCGCTCCCCAGGAGCATGTCTGTGAAAGGTGGAGCAAGCTGCCCAGTGAGAAGAGCAGGAGCCATTGGCCTTCTGGTCTGGAAAAGGTTGCTAAGCAGGAGAGCCTTCCCAGGCAGGCACAGCGGCCAGGGACAATACAAGTGTCACTAGCTTCCTGTGCAGAGAAGGAAGTCTGGCCAGCAAAGGAGACAGGAGTGGATGAGGTGGGCAGGGCGCGTGGTCCTCTCTTAGAAAGGAGTCTGGGCAGAGAGCATGCCTGTCCTGAGCCTCTGGGCTTAAGGAGACGGCAGCTCCTTGGCCACCTGTCCCTGGGGCAGACATGCACTAGCCACCAGGCGCCTACACTGAACTCGCGGAAACAGCTCCCTGAAATAACGGAGAGTCAGATGCCGTCTTCCTCCAGGATGTGGAAGCTTGGAGGAGGCACGGGGTTTAAGGGGAAGGAGTGGGGACAGTCCCCCAAAGCTCCCTATTAAGTGCACGGGCGGTGTGCTGGGATCCTGTCACCTTACCTTGCCTGTGGCGAAAGCACTGGCCTAGTCCGCGAGTCCGCCTGAGCGCCAGAGTAAAAGGCCAAGCGATGCCTACACTGGGAGATGGTGGTGTGCATAGAGTGCCATCCAAGGCTACGCGCGCTATAGCCGCATTGTGGCTGTGTCTGCTTAGTTCGGCCTGGCAGGGTGATCCCAGGACGCGAACATGGAGCCCTGGAAAGCAAGGCCCATTAGGCACCAGCTCTCCCGCAGCTCTTCTTCCCTGAGGCAACTGAAGGCTTGCTGAGGAAGCAGAGCGAAGTGCAGTTCGCTCCAAGCCAAAGCCTCTGCGAAAGCACAGCATTCGCTGAGAAATGTTTTGTGGGCTGCTGCTGCTTGCCTGAGCCCAGTCTGACGGTGGGAGAAACCCGCATACAGCGAAAGCCTCATTGCCTGGGCATCTCCCCTGGGAAAGCACTGCGTTCCTTGGGAAATCAGAGTTGGGTTTGGGGATGCTGCTACTGCTTGCCTGAGCTAGTCTCCGGAGCTCGGTGGAAGATACTCGCATGGAGCGTAATACCCTTTGCCCTAGCATACACTCTGCCAGGGAGAGAGGCCAAGAGTGGGGAAGGCTCAGCACGCCGCCCCTGGAGAAGAGAAGGAGCCGTTGGCCTTGGGGTCAGGAAACGCTCGTTAAGCAGGATAGCCTGCCGTGGCACTAACAGCAGGCCGGTGGCAAGACAAGTGTCACCTTCTCCATGTGCGGAGCGATGGAACCCCTGCTGCTAAGGTGACATGAGGGGACGACGAGGGCAGAGGATCGTGAACCACTCTGAGGAAGTAGTCTGGGCAGAAGGCAGGCCTCTCCTGTGCCTCTGGTCCCAAGGGGAGATCTTCTCCTTGGCCACCTGTCCCAAGGGCAGACTTGGGCTTGCCACCAGGTGCTATACCCGGAACGCGCAGAAACAAACCAATGGAGAATCGGGCAGTCAGATGCCGTATTCCACCAAGATGTGGCAGCGATGTGGGTGGCAGGGCGTGTGCCGGGAAAAGAGTGGAGACTGTCCCCCACAGTTGCCCGTCCCAGTGCACGGGCCGTGTGCAGAGATCCTGTCGCCTCCTCTCTCCTGTGGTGAAGGCACTGGCCTAGACCCCGAGTCTGCCTGAGCGCCAGAGAAAAGGCAAAGCCTTACCTACCCCAGGAGATGGTAAGAGGCATAGAGTGCCATGCTAAGACACGCACGCTGCTGCAGGGTTGTGACTGTGTCTGCTTAGTTCGGCATAGCAAGGAGAACCCCGGGCGTGATCTTGAAGCCCGGGAAAGCAAGTCCCAAGAGGCACCAGCTCTCCCGCCTCTCTTCTTCCCTGCCGCGACAGAGTGAACACCCAAAGCCTCTCTGAGGAAACAGCAGCGAAGTGCGGTTCGTGCCATGCTGAAAACCTCTGCGAAAGCATAGCAGTCGCGGGGAAATCAGAGTCTGTTCTGTGGGCTGCTTTTGTTGCTTGCCTTAGCCTAGTATTCGCAGCACTATGGGAGCATACGGCATAGAGCGAAATCCTCTTTGCCCTGGCATCCCCTCTGGGAAAGCATAGCATTCTTTGCGAAACCAGATTCGGGTCTGAGGGATTCTCCTGTTGCCTGAGCTGGTCTCCTCAGCACGGTGTAATAAACCCGCATGGAACGAAATCCTCTTTGCCTGTGCATCTCTCTGCCTGAGAGAGAAGCGAGCTTGCGCCTGTGGAAAGAGTCTTAAGGAAAGGGACATGTCTTTCACGGCGCTCCCCAGGAGCATGTCTGTGAAAGGTGCAGCAAGCTGCCCAGAGAGAAGAGCAGGAGCCATTGGCCTTCTGGTCTGGAAAAGGTTGCTAAGCAGGAGAGCCTTCCCAGGCAGGCACAGCGGACAGGGACAAAACAAGTGTCACTAGCTCCCTATGCAGAGAAGGAAGTCTGGCCAGCTAAGGAGACAGGAGGGGATGAGGTGGGCAGGGCGCATGGTCCTCTCTTAGGATGGAGTCTGGGCAGAGAGCATGCCTGTCCTGAGCCTCTGGGCTTAAGGAGACGGCAGCTCCTTGGCCACCTGTCCCTGGGGCAGACATGCACTAGCCACCAGGCGCCTACACTGAACTCGCAGAAACAGCTCCCTGAAATAACGGGGAGTCAGATGCCGTCTTCCTCCAGGATGTGGAAGCTTGGAGGAGGCACGGGGTTTAAGGGGAAGGAGTGGGGACAGTCCCCCAAAGCTCCCTATTAAGTGCACGGGCGGTGTGCTGGGATCCTGTCACCTTTCCTTTCCTGTGGCGAAAGCACTGGCCTAGTCCGCGCGTCCTCCTGAGCGCCAGAGTAAAAGGCCAAGCGATGCCTACACTGGGAGATGGTGGTGTGCATAGAGTGCCATCCAAGGCTACGCGCGCTATAGCAGCATTGTGGCTGTGTCTGCTTAGTTCGGCCTGGCAGGGTGATCCCAGGACGCGAACATGGAGCCCTGGAAAGCAAGGCCCATTAGGCACCAGCTCTCCCGCAGCTCTTCTTCCCTGAGGCAACTGAAGGCTTGCTGAGGAAGCAGCAGCGAAGTGCTGTTCGCTCCAAGCCAAAGCCTCTGCGAAAGCACAGCATTCGCTGAGAAATGTTTTGTGGGCTGCTGCTGCTTGCCTGAGCCCAGTCTGACGGTGGGAGAAACCCGCATACAGCGAAAGCCTCATTGCCTGGGCATCTCCCCTGGGAAAGCACTGCGTTCCTTGGGAAATCAGAGTTGGGTTTGGGGATGCTGCTACTGCTTGCCTGAGCTAGTCTCCGGAGCTCGGTGGAAGATACTCGCATGGAGCGAAATACCCTTTGCCCTAGCATACCCTCTGCCAGAGAGAGAAGACAAGAGTGGGGAAGGCTCAGCACGCTGCCCCCGGAGAAGAGAAGGAGCCGTTGGCCTTGGGGTCAGGAAACGCTCGGGAAGCAGGATAGCCTGCCGTGGCACTAACAGCAGGCCGGTGGCAAGACAAGTGTCACCTGCTCCATGTGCGGAGCGATGGAACCCCGGCTGCTAAGGAGACATGAGGGGACGACGAGGGCAGAGGAGCGTGAACCACTCTGAGGAAGGAGTCTGGGCAGAAGGCAGGCCTGTCCTGTGCCTCTGGTCCCAAGGGGAGATCATCTCCTTGGCCACCTGTCCCAAGGGCAGACTTGGGCTTGCCACCAGGTGCTATACCCGGAACACGCAGAAACAAACCCATGGAGAATCGGGCAGTCAGATGCCTTCTTCCACCAAGATGTGGCAGCGATGTGGGTGGCAGGGCGTGTGCCGGGAAAAGAGTCGAGACTGTCCCCCACAGTTGCCCGTCCCAGTGCACGGGCCGTGTGCAGTGATCCTGTCGCCTCCTCTCTCCTGTGGTGAAGGCACTGGCCTAGACCCCGAGTCTGCCTGAGCGCCAGAGAAAAGGCAAAGCCTTACCTACCCCAGGAGATGGTAAGAGGCATAGAGTGCCATGCTAAGACACGCACGCTGCTGCAGGGTTGTGACTGTGTCTGCTTAGTTCGGCATAGCAAGGAGAACCCCGGGCGTGATCTTGAAGCCCGGGAAAGCAAGTCCCAAGAGGCACCAGCTCTCCCGCCTCTCTTCTTCCCTGCCGCGACAGAGTGAACACCCAAAGCCTCTCTGAGGAAACAGCAGCGAAGTGCGGTTCGTGCCAAGCTGAAAACCTCTGCGAAAGCATAGCAGTCGCGGGGAAATCAGAGTCTGTTCTGTGGGCTGCTTTTGTTGCTTGCCTTAGCCTAGTATTCGCAGCACTATGGGAGCATACGGCATAGAGCGAAATCCTCTTTGCCCTGGCATCCCCTCTGGGAAAGCATAGCATTCTTTGCGAAACCAGATTCGGGTCTGAGGGATTCTCCTGTTGCCTGAGCTGGTCTCCTCAGCACGGTGTAATCAACCCGCATGGAACGAAATCTTCTTTGCCTGTGCATCTCTCTGCCTGAGAGAGAAGCGAGCTTGCGCCTGTGGAAAGAGTCTTAAGGAAAGGGACATGTCTTTCACGGCGCTCCCCAGGAGCATGTCTGTGAAAGGTGCAGCAAGCTGCCCAGTGAGAAGTGCAGGAGCCATTGGCCTTCTGGTCTGGAAAAGGTTGCTAAGCAGGAGAGCCTTCCCAGGCAGGCACAGCGGCCAGGGACAATACAAGTGTCACTAGCTCCCTGTGCAGAGAAGGAAGTCTGGCCAGCAAAGGAGACAGGAGTGGATGAGGTGGGCAGGGCGCGTGGTCCTCTCTTAGGAAGGAGTCTGGGCAGAGAGCATGCATGTCCTGAGCCTCTGGGCTTAAGGAGAGGGCAGCTCCTTGGCCACCTGTCCCTGGGGCAGACATGCACTAGCCACCAGGCGCCTACACTGAACTCGCAGAAACAGCTCCCTGAAATAACGGAGAGTCAGATGCCGTCTTCCTCCAGGATGTGGAAGCTTGGAGGAGGCACGGGGTTTAAGGGGAAGGAGTGGGGACAGTCCCCCAAAGCTCCCTATTAAGTGCACGGGCGGTGTGCTGGGATCCTGTCATTTTTCCTTTCCTGTGGCGAAAGCACTGGCCTAGTCCGCGAGTCCGCCGGAGCGCCAGAGTAAAGGGCCAAGCTATGCCTACACTGGGAAATGGTGGTGTGCATAGAGTGCCATCCAAGGCTACGCGCGCTATAGCAGCATTGTGGCTGTGTCTGCTTAGTTCGGCCTGGCAGGGTGATCCCAGGACGCGAACATGGAGCCCTGGAAAGCAAGGCCCATTAGGCACCAGCTCTCCCGCAGCTCTTCTTCCCTGAGGCAACTGAAGGCTTGCTGAGGAAGCAGCAGCGAAGTGCTGTTCGCTCCAAGCCAAAGCCTCTGCGAAAGCACAGCATTCGCTGAGAAATGTTTTGTGGGCTGCTGCTGCTTGCCTGAGCCCAGTCTGACGGTGGGAGAAACCCGCATACAGCGAAAGCCTCATTGCCTGGGCATCTCCCCTGGGAAAGCACTGCGTTCCTTGGGAAATCAGAGTTGGGTTTGGGGATGCTGCTACTGCTTGCCTGAGCTAGTCTCCGGAGCTCGGTGGAAGATACTCGCATGGAGCGAAATAACCTTTGCCCTAGCATACCCTCTGCCAGAGAGAGAGGCCAAGAGTGGGGAAGGCTCAGCACGCCGCCCCCGGAGAAGAGAAGGAGCCGTTGGCCTTGGGGTCAGGAAACGCTCGGGAAGCAGGATAGCCTGCCGTGGCACTAACAGCAGGCCGGTGGCAAGACAAGTGTCACCTGCTCCATGTGCGGAGCGATGGAACCCAGGCTGCTAAGGAGACATGAGGGGACGACGAGGGCAGAGGAGCGTGAACCATCTGAGGAAGGAGTCTGGGCAGAAGGCAGGCCTCTCCTGTGCCTCTGGTCCCAAGGGGAGATCATCTCCTTGGCCACCTGTCCCAAGGGCAGACTTGGGCTTGCCACCAGGTGCTATACCCGGAACACGCAGAAACAAACCCATGGAGAATCGGGCAGTCAGATGCCATCTTCCACCAAGATGTGGCAGCGATGTGGGTGGCAGGGCGTGTGCCGTGAAAAGAGTGGAGACTGTCCCCCACAGTTGGCCGTCCCAGTGCACAGGCCGTGTGCAGTGATCCTGTCGCCTCCTCTCTCCTGTGGTGAAGGCACTGGCCTAGACCCCGAGTCTGCCTGAGCGCCAGAGAAAAGGCAAAGCCTTACCTACCCCAGGAGATGGTAAGAGGCATAGAGTGCCATGCTAAGACACGCACGCTGCTGCAGGGTTGTGACTGTGTCTGCTTAGTTCGGCATAGCAAGGAGAACCCCGGGCGTGATCTTGAAGCCCGGGAAAGCAAGTCCCAAGAGGCACCAGCTCTCCCGCCTCTCTTCTTCCCTGCCGCGACAGAGTGAACACCCAAAGCCTCTCTGAGGAAACAGCAGCGAAGTGCGGTTCGTGCCAAGCTGAAAACCTCTGCGAAAGCATAGCAGTCGCGGGGAAATCAGAGTCTGTTCTGTGGGCTGCTTTTGTTGCTTGCCTTAGCCTAGTATTCGCAGCACTATGGGAGCATACGGCATAGAGCGAAATCCTCTTTGCCCTGGCATCCCCTCTGGGAAAGCATAGCATTCTTTGCGAAACCAGATTCGGGTCTGAGGGATTCTCCTGTTGCCTGAGCTGGTCTCCTCAGCACGGTGTAATCAACCCGCATGGAACGAAATCTTCTTTGCCTGTGCATCTCTCTGCCTGAGAGAGAAGCGAGCTTGCGCCTGTGGAAAGAGTCTTAAGGAAAGGGACATGTCTTTCACGGCGCTCCCCAGGAGCATGTCTGTGAAAGGTGCAGCAAGCTGCCCAGTGAGAAGAGCAGGAGCCATTGGCCTTCTGGTCTGGAAAAGGTTGCTAAGCAGGAGAGCCTTCCCAGGCAGGCACAGCGGCCAGAGACAAAACAAGTGTCACTAGCTCCCTGTGCAGAGAAGGAAGTCTGGCCAGCTAAGGAGACAGGAGGGGATGAGGTGGGCAGGGCGCGTGGTCCTCTCTTAGGAAGGAGTCTGGGCAGAGAGCATGCCTGTCCTGAGCCTCTGGGCTTAAGGAGACGGCAGCTCCTTGGCCACCTGTCCCTGGGGCAGACATGCACTAGCCACCAGGCGCCTACACTGAACTCGCAGAAACAGCTCCCTGAAATAACGGAGAGTCAGATGCCGTCTTCCTCCAGGATGTGGAAGCTTGGAGGAGGCATGGGGTTTAAGGGGAAGGAGTGGGGACAGTCCCCCAAAGCTCCCTATTAAGTGCACGGGCGGTGTGCTGGGATCCTGTCACCTTTCCTTGCCTGTGGCGAAAGCACTGGCCTAGTCCGCGAGTCCGCCTGGGCGCCAGAGTAAAGGGCCAAGCGATGCCTACACTGGGAGATGGTGGTGTGCATAGAGTGCCATCCAAGGCTACGCGCGCTATAGCAGCATTGTGGCTGTGTCTGCTTAGTTCGGCCTGGCAGGGTGATCCCAGGACGCGAACATGGAGCCCTGGAAAGCAAGGCCCATTAGGCACCAGCTCTCCCGCAGCTCTTCTTCCCTGAGGCAACTGAAGGCTTGCTGAGGAAGCAGCAGCGAAGTGCTGTTCGCTCCAAGCCAAAGCCTCTGCGAAAGCACAGCATTCGCTGAGAAATGTTTTGTGGGCTGCTGCTGCTTGCCTGAGCCCAGTCTGACGGTGGGAGAAACCCGCATACAGCGAAAGCCTCATTGCCTGGGCATCTCCCCTGGGAAAGCACTGCGTTCCTTGGGAAATCAGAGTTGGGTTTGGGGATGCTGCTACTGCTTGCCTGAGCTAGTCTCGGGAGCTCGGTGGAAGATACTCGCATGGAGCGAAATACCCTTTGCCCTAGCATACCCTCTGCCAGAGAGAGAAGCCAAGAGTGGGGAAGGCCCAGCACGCCGCCCCCGGAGAAGAGAAGGAGCCGTTGGCCTTGGGGTCAGGAAACGCTCGGGAAGCAGGATAGCCTGCCGTGGCACTAACAGCAGGCCGGTGGCAAGACAAGTGTCACCTGCTCCATGTGCGGAGCGATGGGACCCCGGCTGCTAAGGAGACATGAGGGGACGACGAGGGCAGAGGAGCGTGAACCTCTCTGAGGAAGGAGTCTGGACAGAAGGCAGGCCTGTCCTGTGCCTCTAGTCCCAAGGGGAGATCATCTCCTTGGCCACCTGTCCCAAGGGCAGACTTGGGCTTGCCACCAGGTGCTATACCCGGAACGCGCAGAAACAAACCCATGGAGAATCGGGCAGTCAGATGCCGTCTTCCACCAAGATGTGGCAGCGATGTGGGTGGCAGGGCGTGTGCCGGGAAAAGAGTCGAGACTGTCCCCCACAGTTGCCCGTCCCAGTGCACGGGCCGTGTGCAGTGATCCTGTCGCCTCCTCTCTCCTGTGGTGAAGGCACTGGCCTAGACCCCGAGTCTGCCTGAGCGCCAGAGAAAAGGCAAAGCCTTACCTACCCCAGGAGATGGTAAGAGGCATAGAATGCCATGCTAAGACACGCACGCGGCTGCAGGGTTGTGACTGTGTCTGCTTAGTTCGGCATAGCAAGGAGAACCCCGGGCGTGATCTTGAAGCCCGGGAAAGCAAGTCCCAAGAGGCACCAGCTCTCCCGCCTCTCTTCTTCCCTGCCGCGACAGAGTGAACACCCAAAGCCTCTCTGAGGAAACAGCAGCGAAGTGCGGTTCGTGCCAAGCTGAAAACCTCTGCGAAAGCATAGCAGTCGCGGGGAAATCAGAGTCTGTTCTGTGGGCTGCTTTTGTTGCTTGCCTTAGCCTAGTATTCGCAGCACTATGGGAGCATACGGCTAAGAGCGAAATCCTCTTTGCCCTGGCATCCCCTCTGGGAATGCATAGCATTCTTTGCGAAACCAGATTCGGGTCTGAGGGATTCTCCTGTTGCCTGAGCTGGTCTCCTCAGCACGGTGTAATAAACCCGCATGGAACGAAATCTTCTTTGCCTGTGCATCTCTCTGCCTGAGAGAGAAGCGAGCTTGCGCCTGTGGAAAGAGTCTTAAGGAAAGGGACATGTCTTTCACGGCGCTCCCCAGGAGCATGTCTGTGAAAGGTGCAGCAAGCTGCCCAGTGAGAAGAGCAGGAGCCATTGGCCTTCTGGTCTGGAAAAGGTTGCTAAGCAGGAGAGCCTTCCCAGGCAGGCACAGCTGCCAGGGACAATACAAGTGTCACTAGCTCCCTGTGCAGAGAAGGAAGTCTGGCCAGCAAAGGAGACAGGAGTGGATGAGGTGGGCAGGGCGCGTGGTCCTCTCTTAGGAAGGAGTCTGGGCAGAGAGCATGCCTGTCCTGAGCCTCTGGGCTTAAGGAGACGGCAGCTCCTTGGCCACCTGTCCCTGGGGCAGACATGCTCTAGCCACCAGGCGCCTACACTGAACTCGCAGAAACAGCTCCCTGAAATAACGGAGAGTCAGATGCCGTCTTCCTCCAGGATGTGGAAGCTTGGAGGAGGCACGGGGTTTAAGGGGAAGGAGTGGGGACAGTCCCCCAAAGCTCCCTATTAAATGCACGGGCGGTGTGCTGGGATCCTGTCACCTTTCCTTTCTTGTGGCGAAAGCACTGGCCTAGTCCGCGAGTCCGCCTGAGCGCCAGAGTAAAGGGCCAAGTGATGCCTACACTGGGAGATGGTGGTGTGCATAGAGTGCCATCCAAGGCTACGCGCGCTATAGCAGCATTGTGGCTGTGTCTGCTTAGTTCGGCCTGGCAGGGTGATCCCAGGACGCGAACATGGATCCCTGGAAAGCAAGGCCCATTAGGCACCAGGTCTCCCGCAGCTCTTCTTCCCTGAGGCAACTGAAGGCTTGCTGAGGAAGCAGCAGCGAAGTGCTGTTCACTCCAAGCCAAAGCCTCTGCGAAAGCACAGCATTCGCTGAGAAATGTTTTGTGGGCTGCTGCTGCTTGCCTGAGCCCAGTCTGACGGTGGGAGAAACCCGCATACAGCGAAAGCCTCATTGCCTGGGCATCTCCCCTGGGAAAGCACTGCGTTCCTTGGGAAATCAGAGTTGGGTTTGGGGATGCTGCTACTGCTTGCCTGAGCTAGTCTCCGGAGCTCGGTGGAAGATACTCGCATGGAGCGAAATACCCTTTGCCCTAGCATACCCTCTGCCAGAGAGAGAAGCCAAGAGTGGGGAAGGCTCAGCACGCCGCCCCCGGAGAAGAGAAGGAGCCGTTGGCCTTGGGGTCAGGAAACGCTCGGGAAGCAGGATAGCCTGCCGTGGCACTAACAGCAGGCCGGTGGCAAGACAAGTGTCACCTGCTCCATGTGCGGAGCGATGGAACCCCGGCTGCTAAGTAGACATGAGGGGACGACGAGGGCAGAGAAGCGTGAACCACTGTGAGGAAGGAGTCTGGGCAGAAGGCAGGCCTGTCCTGTGCCTCTGGTCCCAAGGGGAGATCATCTCCTTGGCCACCTGTCCCAAGGGCAGACTTGGGCTTGCCACCAGGTGCTATACCCGGAACGCGCAGAAACAAACCCATGGAGAATCGGGCAGTCAGATGCCGTCTTCCACCAAGATGTGGCAGCGATGTGGGTGGCAGGGCGTGTGCCGGGAAAAGAGTCGAGACTGTCCCCCACAGTTGCCCGTCCCAGTGCACGGGCCGTGTGCAGTGATCCTGTCGCCTCCTCTCTCCTGTGGTGAAGGCACTGGCCTAGACCCCGAGTCTGCCTGAGCGCCAGAGAAAAGGCAAAGCCTTACCTACCCCAGGAGATGTAAGAGGCATAGAGTGCCATGCTAAGACAGGCACGCTACTGCAGGGTTGTGACTGTGTCTGCTTAGTTCGGCATAGCAAGGAGAACCCCGGGCGTGATCTTGAAGCCCGGGAAAGCAAGTCCCAAGAGGCACCAGCTCTCCCGCCTCTCTTCTTCCCTGCCGCGACAGAGTGAACACCCAAAGCCTCTCTGAGGAAACAGCAGCGAAGTGCGGTTCGTGCCAAGCTGAAAACCTCTGCGAAAGCATAGCAGTCGCGGGGAAATCAGAGTCTGTTCTGTGGGCTGCTTTTGTTGCTTGCCTTAGCCTAGTATTCGCAGCACTATGGGAGCATACGGCATAGAGCGAAATCCTCTTTGCCCTGGCATCCCCTCTGGGAAAGCATAGCATTCTTTGCGAAACCAGATTCGGGTCTGAGGGATTCTCCTGTTGCCTGAGCTGGTCTCCTCAGCACGGTGTAATCAACCCGCATGGAACGAAATCTTCTTTGCCTGTGCATCTCTCTGCCTGAGAGAGAAGCGAGCTTGCGCCTGTGGAAAGAGTCTTAAGGAAAGGGACATGTCTTTCACGGCGCTCCCCAGGAGCATGTCTGTGAAAGGTGCAGCAAGCTGCCCAGTGAGAAGAGCAGGAGCCATTGGCCTTCTGGTCTGGAAAAGGTTGCTAAGCAGGAGAGCCTTCCCAGGCAGGCACAGCGGCCAGGGACAATACAAGTGTCACTAGCTCCCTGTGCAGAGAAGGAAGTCTGGCCAGCAAAGGAGACAGGAGTGGAGGAGGTGGGCAGGGCGCGTGGTCCTCTCTTAAGAAGGAGTCTGGGCAGAGAGCATGCCTGTCCTGAGCCTCTGGGCTTAAGGAGACGGCAGCTCCTTGGCCACCTGTCCCTGGGGCAGACATGCACTAGCCACCAGGCGCCTACACTGAACTCGCGGAAACAGCTCCCTGAAATAACGGAGAGTCAGATGCCGTCTTCCTCCAGGATGTGGAAGCTTGGAGGAGGCACGGGGTTTAAGGGGAAGGAGTGGGGACAGTCCCCCAAAGCTCCCTATTAAGTGCACGGGCGGTGTGCTGGGATCCTGTCACCTTTCCTTTCCTGTGGCGAAAGCACTGGCCTAGTCCGCGCGTCCTCCTGAGCGCCAGAGTAAAAGGCCAAGCGATGCCTACACTGGGAGATGGTGGTGTGCATAGAGTGCCATCCAAGGCTACGCGCGCTATAGCAGCATTTTGGCTGTGTCTGCTTAGTTCGGCCTGGCAGGGTGATCCCAGGACGCGAACATGGAGCCCTGGAAAGCAAGGCCCATTAGGCACCAGCTCTCCCGCAGCTCTTCTTCCCTGAGGCAACTGAAGGCTTGCTGAGGAAGCAGCAGCGAAGTGCTGTTCGCTCCAAGCCAAAGCCTCTGCGAAAGCACAGCATTCGCTGAGAAATGTTTTGTGGGCTGCTGCTGCTTGCCTGAGCCCAGTCTGACGGTGGGAGAAACCCGCATACAGCGAAAGCCTCATTGCCTGGGCATCTCCCCTGGGAAAGCACTGCGTTCCTTGGGAAATCAGAGTTGGGTTTGGGGATGCTGCTACTGCTTGCCTGAGCTAGTCTCCGGAGCTCGGTGGAAGATACTCGCATGGAGCGAAATAACCTTTGCCCTAGCATACCCTCTGCCAGAGAGAGAAGACAAGAGTGGGGAAGGCTCAGCACGCCGCCCCCGGAGAAGAGAAGGAGCCGTTGGCCTTGGGGTCAGGAAACGCTCGGGAAGCAGGATAGCCTGCCGTGGCACTAACAGCAGGCCGGTGGCAAGACAAGTGTCACCTGCTCCATGTGCGGAGCGATGGAACCCCGGCTGCTAAGGAGACATGAGGGGACGACGAGGGCAGAGGAGCGTGAACCACTCTGAGGAAGGAGTCTGGGCAGAAGGCAGGCCTGTCCTGTGCCTCTGGTCCCAAGGGGAGATCATCTCCTTGGCCACCTGTCCCAAGGGCAGACTTGGGCTTGCCACCAGGTGCTATACCCGGAACACGCAGAAACAAACCCATGGAGAATCGGGCAGTCAGATGCCTTCTTCCACCAAGATGTGGCAGCGATGTGGGTGGCAGGGCGTGTGCCGGGAAAAGAGTCGAGACTGTCCCCCACAGTTGCCCGTCCCAGTGCACGGGCCGTGTGCAGTGATCCTGTCGCCTCCTCTCTCCTGTGGTGAAGGCACTGGCCTAGACCCCGAGTCTGCCTGAGCGCCAGAGAAAAGGCAAAGCCTTACCTACCCCAGGAGATGGTAAGAGGCATAGAGTGCCATGCTAAGACACGCACGCTGCTGCAGGGTTGTGACTGTGTCTGCTTAGTTCGGCATAGCAAGGAGAACCCCGGGCGTGATCTTGAAGCCCGGGAAAGCAAGTCCCAAGAGGCACCAGCTCTCCCGCCTCTCTTCTTCCCTGCCGCGACAGAGTGAACACCCAAAGCCTCTCTGAGGAAACAGCAGCGAAGTGCGGTTCGTGCCAAGCTGAAAACCTCTGCGAAAGCATAGCAGTCGCGGGGAAATCAGAGTCTGTTCTGTGGGCTGCTTTTGTTGCTTGCCTTAGCCTAGTATTCGCAGCACTATGGGAGCATACGGCATAGAGCGAAATCCTCTTTGCCCTGGCATCCCCTCTGGGAAAGCATAGCATTCTTTGCGAAACCAGATTCGGGTCTGAGGGATTCTCCTGTTGCCTGAGCTGGTCTCCTCAGCACGGTGTAATAAACCCGCATGGAACGAAATCTTCTTTGCCTGTGCATCTCTCTGCCTGAGAGAGAAGCGAGCTTGCGCCTGTGGAAAGAGTCTTAAGGAAAGGGACATGTCTTTCACGGCGCTCCCCAGGAGCATGTCTGTGAAAGGTGCAGCAAGCTGCCCAGTGAGAAGTGCAGGAGCCATTGGCCTTCTGGTCTGGAAAAGGTTGCTAAGCAGGAGAGCCTTCCCAGGCAGGCACAGCGGCCAGGGACAATACAAGTGTCACTAGCTCCCTGTGCAGAGAAGGAAGTCTGGCCAGCAAAGGAGACAGGAGTGGATGAGGTGGGCAGGGCGCGTGGTCCTCTCTTAGGAAGGAGTATGGGCAGAGAGCATGCATGTCCTGAGCCTCTGGGCTTAAGGAGAGGGCAGCTCCTTGGCCACCTGTCCCTGGGGCAGACATGCACTAGCCACCAGGCGCCTACACTGAACTCGCAGAAACAGCTCCCTGAAATAACGGAGAGTCAGATGCCGTCTTCCTCCAGGATGTGGAAGCTTGGAGGAGGCACGGGGTTTAAGGGGAAGGAGTGGGGACAGTCCCCCAAAGCTCCCTATTAAGTGCACGGGCGGTGTGCTGGGATCCTGTCACCTTTCCTTTCCTGTGAGGAAAGCACTGGCCTAGTCCGCGAGTCCGCCGGAGCGCCAGAGTAAAGGGCCAAGCGATGCCTACACTGGGAGATGGTGGTGTGCATAGAGTGCCATCCAAGGCTACGCGCGCTATAGCAGCATTGTGGCTGTGTCTGCTTAGTTCGGCCTGGCAGGGTGATCCCAGGACGCGAACATGGAGCCCTGGAAAGCAAGGCCCATTAGGCACCAGCTCTCCCGCAGCTCTTCTTCCCTGAGGCAACTGAAGGCTTGCTGAGGAAGCAGCAGCGAAGTGCTGTTCGCTCCAAGCCAAAGCCTCTGCGAAAGCACAGCATTCGCTGAGAAATGTTTTGTGGGCTGCTGCTGCTTGCCTGAGCCCAGTCTGACGGTGGGAGAAACCCGCATACAGCGAAAGCCTCATTGCCTGGGCATCTCCCCTGGGAAAGCACTGCGTTCCTTGGGAAATCAGAGTTGGGTTTGGGGATGCTGCTACTGCTTGCCTGAGCTAGTCTCCGGAGCTCGGTGGAAGATACTCGCATGGAGCGAAATAACCTTTGCCCTAGCATACCCTCTGCCAGAGAGAGAGGCCAAGAGTGGGGAAGGCTCAGCACGCCGCCCCCGGAGAAGAGAAGGAGCCGTTGGCCTTGGGGTCAGGAAACGCTCGGGAAGCAGGATAGCCTGCCGTGGCACTAACAGCAGGCCGGTGGCAATACAAGTGTCACCTGCTCCATGTGCGGAGCGATGGAACCCAGGCTGCTAAGGAGACATGAGGGGACGACGAGGGCAGAGGAGCGTGAACCATCTGAGGAAGGAGTCTGGGCAGAAGGCAGGCCTCTCCTGTGCCTCTGGTCCCAAGGGGAGATCATCTCCTTGGCCACCTGTCCCAAGGGCAGAATTGGGCTTGCCACCAGGTGCTATACCCGGAACACGCAGAAACAAACCCATGGAGAATCGGGCAGTCAGATGCCGTCTTCCACCAAGATGTGGCAGCGATGTGGGTGGCAGGGCGTGTGCCGGGAAAAGAGTCGAGGCTGTCCCCCACAGTTGCCCGTCCCAGTGCACGGGCCGTGTGCAGTGATCCTGTCGCCTCCTCTCTCCTGTGGTGAAGGCACTGGCCTAGACCCCGAGTCTGCCTGAGCGCCAGAGTAAAGGCAAAGCCTTACCTACCCCAGGAGATGGTAAGAGGCATAGAGTGCCATGCTAAGACACGCACGCTGCTGCAGGGTTGTGACTGTGTCTGCTTAGTTCGGCATAGCAAGGAGAACCCCGGGTGTGATCTTGAAGCCCGGGAAAGCAAGTCCCAAGAGGCACCAGCTCTCCCGCCTCTCTTCTTCCCTGCCGCGACAGAGTGAACACCCAAAGCCTCTCTGAGGAAACAGCAGCGAAGTGCGGTTCGTGCCAAGCTGAAAACCTCTGCGAAAGCATAGCAGTCGCGGGGAAATCAGAGTCTGTTCTGTGGGCTGCTTTTGTTGCTTGCCTTAGCCTAGTATTCGCAGCACTATGGGAGCATACGGCATAGAGCGAAATCCTCTTTGCCCTGGCATCCCCTCTGGGAAAGCATAGCATTCTTTGCGAAACCAGATTCGGGTCTGAGGGATTCTCCTGTTGCCTGAGCTGGTCTCCTCAGCACGGTGTAATAAACCCGCATGGAACGAAATCTTCTTTGCCTGTGCATCTCTCTGCCTGAGAGAGAAGCGAGCTTGCGCCTGTGGAAAGAGTCTTAAGGAAAGGGACATGTCTTTCACGGCGCTCCCCAGGAGCATGTCTGTGAAAGGTGCAGCAAGCTGCCCAGTGAGAAGAGCAGGAGCCATTGGCCTTCTGGTCTGGAAAAGGTTGCTAAGCAGGAGAGCCTTCCCAGGCAGGCACAGCGGCCAGGGACAATACAAGTGTCACTAGCTCCCTGTGCAGAGAAGGAAGTCTGGCCAGCAAAGGAGACAGGAGTGGATGAGGTGGGCAGGGCGCGTGGTCCTCTCTTAGGAAGGAGTCTGGGCAGAGAGCACGCCTGTCCTGAGCCTCTGGGCTTAAGGAGAGGGCAGCTCCTTGGCCACCTGTCCCTGGGGCAGACATGCACTAGCCACCAGGCGCCTACACTGAACTCGCAGAAACAGCTCCCTGAAATAACGGAGAGTCAGATGCCGTCTTCCTCCAGGATGTGGAAGCTTGGAGGAGGCACGGGGTTTAAGGGGAAGGAGTGGGGACAGTCCCCCAAAGCTCCCTATTAAGTGCACGGGCGGTGTGCTGGGATCCTGTCACCTTTCCTTTCCTGTGGCGAAAGCACTGGCCTAGTCCGCGAGTCCTCCTGAGCGCCAGAGTAAAGGGCCAAGCGATGCCTACACTGGGAGATGGTGGTGTGCATAGAGTGCCATCTAAGGCTACGCGCGCTATAGCAGCATTGTGGCTGTGTCTGCTTAGTTAGGCCTGGCAGGGTGATCCCAGGACGCGAACATGGAGCCATGGAAAGCAAGGCCCATTAGGCACCAGCTCTCCCGCAGCTCTTCTTCCCTGAGGCAACTGAAGGCTTGCTGAGGAAGCAGCAGCGAAGTGCTGTTCGCTCCAAGCCAAAGCCTCTGCGAAAGCACAGCATTCGCTGAGAAATGTTTTGTGGGCTGCTGCTGCTTGCCTGAGCCCAGTCTGACGGTGGGAGAAACCCGCATACAGCGAAAGCCTCATTGCCTGGGCATCTCCCCTGGGAAAGCACTGCGTTCCTTGGGAAATCAGAGTTGGGTTTGGGGATGCTGCTACTGCTTGCCTGAGCTAGTCTCCGGAGCTCGGTGGAAGATACTCGCATGGAGCGAAATACCCTTTGCCCTAGCATACCCTCTGCCAGAGAGAGAGGCCAAGAGTGGGGAAGGCTCAGCACGCCGCCCCCGGAGAAGAGAAGGAGCCGTTGGCCTTGGGGTCAGGAAACGCTCGGGAAGCAGGATAGCCTGCCGTGGCACTAACAGCAGGCCTGTGGCAAGACATGTGTCACCTGCTCCATGTGCGGAGCGATGGAACCCCGGCTGCTAAGGAGACATGAGGGGACGACGAGGGCAGAGGAGCGTGAACCACTCTGAGGAAGGAGTCTGGGCAGAAGGCAGGCCTGTCCTGTGCCTCTGGTCCCAAGGGGAGATCATCTCCTTGGCCACCTGTCCCAAGGGCAGACTTGGGCTTGCCACCAGGTGCTATACCCGGAACGCGCAGAAACAAACCCATGGAGAATCGGGCAGTCAGATGCCGTCTTCCACCAAGATGTGGCAGCGATGTGGGTGGCAGGGCGTGTGCCGGGAAAAGAGTCGAGGCTGTCCCCCACAGTTGCCCGTCCCAGTGCACGGGCCGTGTGCAGAGATCCTGTCGCCTCCTCTCTCCTGTGGTGAAGGCACTGGCCTAGACCCCGAGTCTGCCTGAGCGCCAGAGAAAAGGCAAAGCCTTACCTACCCCAGGAGATGGTAAGAGGCATAGAGTGCCATGCTAAGACACGCACGCTGCTGCAGGGTTGTGACTGTGTCTGCTTAGTTCGGCATAGCAAGGAGAACCCCGGGCGTGATCTTGAAGCCCGGGAAAGCAAGTCCCAAGAGGCACCAGCTCTCCCGCCTCTCTTCTTCCCTGCCGCGACAGAGTGAACACCCAAAGCCTCTCTGAGGAAACAGCAGCGAAGTGCGGTTCGTGCCAAGCTGAAAACCTCTGCGAAAGCATAGCAGTCGCGGGGAAATCAGAGTCTGTTCTGTGGGCTGCTTTTGTTGCTTGCCTTAGCCTAGTATTCGCAGCACTATGGGAGCATACGGCATAGAGCGAAATCCTCTTTGCCCTGGCATCCCCTCTGGGAAAGCATAGCATTCTTTGCGAAACCAGATTCGGGTCTGAGGGATTCTCCTGTTGCCTGAGCTGGTCTCCTCAGCACGGTGTAATAAACCCGCATGGAACGAAATCTTCTTTGCCTGTGCATCTCTCTGCCTGAGAGAGAAGCGAGCTTGCGCCTGTGGAAAGAGTCTTAAGGAAAGGGACATGTCTTTCACGGCGCTCCCCAGGAGCATGTCTGTGAAAGGTGCAGCAAGCTGCCCAGTGAGAAGAGCAGGAGCCATTGGCCTTCTGGTCTGGAAAAGGTTGCTAAGCAGGAGAGCCTTCCCAGGCAGGCACAGCGGCCAGGGACAATACAAGTGTCACTAGCTCCCTGTGCAGAGAAGGAAGTCTGGCCAGCAAAGGAGACAGGAGTGGATGAGGTGGGCAGGGCGCGTGGTCCTCTCTTAGGAAGGAGTCTGGGCAGAGAGCACGCCTGTCCTGAGCCTCTGGGCTTAAGGAGAGGGCAGCTCCTTGGCCACCTGTCCCTGGGGCAGACATGCACTAGCCACCAGGCGCCTACACTGAACTCGCAGAAACAGCTCCCTGAAATAACGGAGAGTCAGATGCCGTCTTCCTCCAGGATGTGGAAGCTTGGAGGAGGCACGGGGTTTAAGGGGAAGGAGTGGGGACAGTCCCCCAAAGCTCCCTATTAAGTGCACGGGCGGTGTGCTGGGATCCTGTCACCTTTCCTTTCCTGTGGCGAAAGCACTGGCCTAGTCCGCGAGTCCTCCTGAGCGCCAGAGTAAAGGGCCAAGCGATGCCTACACTGGGAGATGGTGGTGTGCATAGAGTGCCATCTAAGGCTACGCGCGCTATAGCAGCATTGTGGCTGTGTCTGCTTAGTTAGGCCTGGCAGGGTGATCCCAGGACGCGAACATGGAGCCATGGAAAGCAAGGCCCATTAGGCACCAGCTCTCCCGCAGCTCTTCTTCCCTGAGGCAACTGAAGGCTTGCTGAGGAAGCAGCAGCGAAGTGCTGTTCGCTCCAAGCCAAAGCCTCTGCGAAAGCACAGCATTCGCTGAGAAATGTTTTGTGGGCTGCTGCTGCTTGCCTGAGCCCAGTCTGACGGTGGGAGAAACCCGCATACAGCGAAAGCCTCATTGCCTGGGCATCTCCCCTGGGAAAGCACTGCGTTCCTTGGGAAATCAGAGTTGGGTTTGGGGATGCTGCTACTGCTTGCCTGAGCTAGTCTCCGGAGCTCGGTGGAAGATACTCGCATGGAGCGAAATAACCTTTGCCCTAGCATACCCTCTGCCAGAGAGAGAGGCCAAGAGTGGGGAAGGCTCAGCACGCCGTCCCCGGAGAAGAGAAGGAGCCGTTGGCCTTGGGGTCAGGAAACGCTCGGGAAGCAGGATAGCCTGCCGTGGCACTAACAGCAGGCCTGTGGCAAGACATGTGTCACCTGCTCCATGTGCGGAGCGATGGAACCCCGGCTGCTAAGGAGACATGAGGGGACGACGAGGGCAGAGGAGCGTGAACCACTCTGAGGAAGGAGTCTGGGCAGAAGGCAGGCCTGTCCTGTGCCTCTGGTCCCAAGGGGAGATCATCTCCTTGGCCACCTGTCCCAAGGGCAGACTTGGGCTTGCCACCAGGTGCTATACCCGGAACGCGCAGAAACAAACCCATGGAGAATCGGGCAGTCAGATGCCGTCTTCCACCAAGATGTGGCAGCGATGTGGGTGGCAGGGCGTGTGCCGGGAAAAGAGTCGAGACTGTCCCTCACAGTTGCCCGTCCCAGTGCACGGGCCGTGTGCTCTGATCCTGTCGCCTCCTCTCTCCTGTGGTGAAGGCACTGGCCTAGACCCCGAGTCTGCCTGAGCGCCAGAGAAAAGGCAAAGCCTTACCTACCCCAGGAGATGGTAAGAGGCATAGAGTGCCATGCTAAGACACGCACGCTGCTGCAGGGTTGTGACTGTGTCTGCTTAGTTCGGCATAGCAAGGAGAACCCCGGGCGTGATCTTGAAGCCCGGGAAAGCAAGTCCCAAGAGGCACCAGCTCTCCCGCCTCTCTTCTTCCCTGCCGCGACAGAGTGAACACCCAAAGCCTCTCTGAGGAAACAGCAGCGAAGTGCGGTTCGTGCCAAGCTGAAAACCTCTGCGAAAGCATAGCAGTCGCGGGGAAATCAGAGTCTGTTCTGTGGGCTGCTTTTGTTGCTTGCCTTAGCCTAGTATTCGCAGCACTATGGGAGCATACGGCATAGAGCGAAATCCTCTTTGCCCTGGCATCCCCTCTGGGAAAGCATAGCATTCTTTGCGAAACCAGATTCGGGTCTGAGGGATTCTCCTGTTGCCTGAGCTGGTCTCCTCAGCACGGTGTAATCAACCCGCATGGAACGAAATCTTCTTTGCCTGTGCATCTCTCTGCCTGAGAGAGAAGCGAGCTTGCGCCTGTGGAAAGAGTCTTAAGGAAAGAGACATGTCTTTCACGGCGCTCCCCAGGAGCATGTCTGTGAAAGGTGCAGCAAGCTGCCCAGTGAGAAGAGCAGGAGCCATTGGCCTTCTGGTCTGGAAAAGGTTGCTAAGCAGGAGAGCCTTCCCAGGCAGGCACAGCGGCCAGGGACAATACAAGTGTCACTAGCTCCCTGTGCAGAGAAGGAAGTCTGGCCAGCAAAGGAGACAGGAGTATATGAGGTGGGCAGGGCGCGTGGTCCTCTCTTAGGAAGGAGTCTGGGCAGAGAGCATGCCTGTCCTGAGCCTCTGGGCTTAAGGAGACAGCAGCTCCTTAGCCACCTGTCCCTGGGGCAGACATGCACTAGCCACCAGGCGCCTACACTGAACTCGCAGAAACAGCTCCCTGAAATAACGGAGAGTCAGATGCCGTCTTCCTCCAGGATGTGGAAGCTTGGAGGAGGCACGGGGTTTAAGGGGAAGGAGTGGGGACAGTCCCCCAAAGCTCCCTATTAAGTGCACGGGCGGTGTGCTGGGATCCTGTCACCTTTCTTTTCCTATGAGGAAAGCACTGGCCTAGTTCGCGAGTCCGCCTGAGCGCCAGAGTAAAGGGCCAAGCGATGCCTACACTGGGAGATGGTGGTGTGCATAGAGTGCCATCCAAGGCTACGCGCGCTATAGCAGCATTGTGCCTGTGTCTGCTTAGTTAGGCCTGGCAGGGTGATCCCAGGACGCGAACATGGAGCCCTGGAAAGCAAGGCCCATTAGGCACCAGCTCTCCCGCAGCTCTTCTTCCCTGAGGCAACCGAAGGCTTGCTGAGGAAGCAGCAGCGAAGTGCTGTTCGCTCCAAGCCAAAGCCTCTGCGAAAGCACAGCATTCGCTGAGAAATGTTTTGTGGGCTGCTGCTGCTTGCCTGAGCCCAGTCTGACGGTGGGAGAAACCCGCATACAGCGAAAGCCTCATTGCCTGGGCATCTCCCCTGGGAAAGCACTGCATTCCTTGGGAAATCAGAGTTGGGTTTGGGGATGCTGCTACTGCTTGCCTGAGCTAGTCTCCGGAGCTCGGTGGAAGATACTCGCATGGAGCGAAATACCCTTTGCCCTAGCATACCCTCTGCCAGAGAGAGAAGCCAAGAGTGGGGAAGGCTCAGCACGCCGCCCCCCGGAGAAGAGAAGGAGCCGTTGGCCTTGGGGTCAGGAAACGCTCGGGAAGCAGGATAGCCTGCCGTGGCACTAACAGCAGGCCGGTGGCAAGACAAGTGTCACCTGCTCCATGTGCGGAGCGATGGAACCCCGGCTGCTAAGGAGACATGAGGGGACGACGAGGGCAGAGGAGCGTGAACCACTCTGAGGAAGGAGTCTGGGCAGAAGGCAGGCCTGTCCTGTGCCTCTGGTCCCAAGGGGAGATCATCTCCTTGGCCACCTGTCCCAAGGGCAGACTTGGGCTTGCCACCAGGTGCTATACCCGGAACGCGCAGAAACAAACCCATGGAGAATCGGGCAGTCAGATGCCGTCTTCCACCAAGATGTGGCAGCGATGTGGTTGGCAGGGCGTGTGCCGGGAAAAGAGTCGAGGCTGTCCCCCACAGTTGCCCGTCCCAGTGCACGGGCCATGTGCAGTGATCCTGTCGCCTCCTCTCTCCTGTGGTGAAGGCACTGGCCTAGACCCCGAGTCTGCCTGAGCGCCAGAGAAAAGGCAAAGCCTTACCTACCCCAGGAGATGGTAAGAGGCATAGAGTGCCATGCTAAGACACGCACGCTGCTGCAGGGTTGTGACTGTGTCTGCTTAGTTCGGCATAGCAAGGAGAACCCCGGGCGTGATCTTGAAGCCCGGGAAAGCAAGTCCCAAGAGGCACCAGCTCTCCCGCCTCTCTTCTTCCCTGCCGCGACAGAGTGAACACCCAAAGCCTCTCTGAGGAAACAGCAGCGAAGTGCGGTTCGTGCCAAGCTGAAAACCTCTGCGAAAGCATAGCAGTCGCGGGGAAATCAGAGTCTGTTCTGTGGGCTGCTTTTGTTGCTTGCCTTAGCCTCGTATTCGCAGCACTTTGGGAGCATACGGCATAGAGCGAAATCCTCTTTGCCCTGGCATCCCCTCTGGGACAGCATAGCATTCTTTGCGAATCCAGATTCGGGTCTGAGGGATTCTCTTGTTGCCTGAGCTGGTCTCCTCAGCACGGTGTAATAAACCCCCATGGAACGAAATCTTCTTTGCCTGTGCATCTCTCTGCCTGAGAGAGAAGCGAGCTTGCGCCTGTGGAAAGAGTCTTAAGGAAAGGGACATGTCTTTCACGGCGCTCCCCAGGAGCATGTCTGTGAAAGGTGCAGCAAGCTGCCCAGTGAGAAGAGCAGGAGCCATTGGCCTTCTGGTCTGGAAAAGGTTGCTAAGCAGGAGAGCCTTCCCAGGCAGGCACAGCGGCCAGGGACAATACAAGTGTCACTAGATCCCTGTGCAGAGAAGGAAGTCTGGCCAGCAAAGGAGACAGGAGTGGATGAGGTGGGCAGGGCGCGTGGTCCTCTCTTAGGAAGGAGTCTGGGCAGAGAGCATGCCTGTCCTGAGCCTCTGGGCTTAAGGAGACGGCAGCTCCTTGGCCACCTGTCCCTGGGGCAGACATGCACTAGCCACCAGGCGCCTACACTGAACTCGCAGAAACAGCTCCCTGAAATAACGGAGAGTCAGATGCCGTCTTCCTCCAGGATGTGGAAGCTTGGAGGAGGCACGGGGTTTAAGGGGAAGGAGTGGGGACAGTCCCCCAAAGCTCCCTATTAAGTGCACGGGCGGTGTGCTGGGATCCTGTCACCTTTCCTTTCCTGTGGCGAAAGCACTGGCCTAGTCCGCGAGTCCGCCTGAGCGCCAGAGTAAAAGGCCAAGCGATGCCTACACTGGGAGATGGTGGTGTGCATAGAGTGCCATCCAAGGCTACGCGCGCTATAGCAGCATTGTGGCTGTGTCTGCTTAGTTCGGCCTGGCAGGGTGATCCCAGGACGCGAACATGGAGCCCTGGAAAGCAAGGCCCATTAGGCACCAGCTCTCCCGCAGCTCTTCTTCCCTGAGGCAACTGAAGGCTTGCTGAGGAAGCAGCAGCGAAGTGCTGTTCGCTCCAAGCCAAAGCCTCTGCGAAAGCACAGCATTCGCTGAGAAATGTTTTGTGGGCTGCTGCTGCTTGCCTGAGCCCAGTCTGACGGTGGGAGAAACCCGCATACAGCGAAAGCCTCATTGCCTGGGCATCTCCCCTGGGAAAGCACTGCGTTCCTTGGGAAATCAGAGTTGGGTTTGGGGATGCTGCTACTGCTTGCCTGAGCTAGTCTCCGGAGCTCGGTGGAAGATACTCGCATGGAGCGAAATACGCTTTGCCCTAGCATACCCTCTGCCAGAGAGAGAAGCCAAGAGTGGGGAAGGCTCAGCACGCCGCCCCCGGAGAAGAGAAGGAGCCGTTGGCCTTGGGGTCAGGAAACGCTCGGGAAGCAGGATAGCCTGCCGTGGCACTAACAGCAGGCCGGGTGGCAAGACAAGTGTCACCTGCTCCATGTGCGGAGCGATGGAACCCCGGCTGCTAAGGAGACATGAGGGGACGACAAGGGCAGAGGTGCGTGAACCACTGTGAGGAAGGAGTCTGGGCAGAAGGCAGGCCTGTCCTGTGCCTCTGGTCCCAAGGGGAGATCATCTCCTTGGCCACCTGTCCCAAGGGCAGACTTGGGCTTGCCACCAGGTGCTATACCCGGAACGCGCAGAAACAAACCCATGGAGAATCGGGCAGTCAGATGCCGTCTTCCACCAAGATGTGGCAGCGATGTGGGTGGCAGGGCGTGTGCCGGGAAAAGAGTCGAGGCTGTCCCCCACAGTTGCCCGTCCCAGTGCACGGGCCGTGTGCAGAGATCCTGTCGCCTCCTCTCTCCTGTGGTGAAGGCACTGGCCTAGACCCCGAGTCTGCCTGAGCGCCAGAGAAAAGGCAAAGCCTTACCTACCCCAGGACATGGTAAGAGGCATAGAGTGCCATGCTAAGACACGCACGCTGCTGCAGGGTTGTGACTGTGTCTGCTTAGTTCGGCATAGCAAGGAGAACCCCGGGCGTGATCTTGAAGCCCGGGAAAGCAAGTCCCAAGAGGCACCAGCTCTCCCGCCTCTCTTCTTCCCTGCCGCGACAGAGTGAACACCCAAAGCCTCTCTGAGGAAACAGCAGCGAAGTGCGGTTCGTGCCAAGCTGAAAACCTCTGCGAAAGCATAGCAGTCGCGGGGAAATCAGAGTCTGTTCTGTGGGCTGCTTTTGTTGCTTGCCTTAGCCTAGTATTCGCAGCACTATGGGAGCATACGGCATAGAGCGAAATCCTCTTTGCCCTGGCATCCCCTCTGGGAAAGCATAGCATTCTTTGCGAAACCAGATTCGGGTCTGAGGGATTCTCCTGTTGCCTGAGCTGGTCTCCTCAGCACGGTGTAATAAACCCGCATGGAACGAAATCTTCTTTGCCTGTGCATCTCTCTGCCTGAGAGAGAAGCGAGCTTGCGCCTGTGGAAAGAGTCTTAAGGAAAGGGACATGTCTTTCACGGCGCTCCCCAGGAGCATGTCTGTGAAAGGTGCAGCAAGCTGCCCAGTGAGAAGAGCAGGAGCCATTGGCCTTCTGGTCTGGAAAAGGTTGCTAAGCAGGAGAGCCTTCCCAGGCAGGCACAGCGGCCAGGGACAATACAAGTGTCACTAGCTCCCTGTGCAGAGAAGGAAGTCTGGCCAGCAAAGGAGACAGGAGGGGATGAGGTGGGCAGGGCGCGTGGTCCTCTCTTAGGAAGGAGTCTGGGCAGAGAGCATGCCTGTCCTGAGCCTCTGGGCTTAAGGAGACGGCAGCTCCTTGGCCACCTGTCCCTGGGGCAGACATGCACTAGCCACCAGGCGCCTACACTGAACTCGCAGAAACAGCTCCCTGAAATAACGGAGAGTCAGATGCCGTCTTCCTCCAGGATGTGGAAGCTTGGAGGAGGCACGGGGTTTAAGGGGAAGGAGTGGGGACAGTCCCCCAAAGCTCCCTATTAAGTGCACGGGCGGTGTGCTGGGATCCTGTCACCTTTCTTTTCCTATGAGGAAAGCACTGGCCTAGTTCGCGAGTCCGCCTGAGCGCCAGAGTAAAGGGCCAAGCGATGCCTACACTGGGAGATGGTGGTGTGCATAGAGTGCCATCCAAGGCTACGCGCGCTATAGCAGCATTGTGGCTGTGTCTGCTTAGTTCGGCCTGGCAGGGTGATCCCAGGACGCGAACATGGAGCCCTGGAAAGCAAGGCCCATTAGGCACCAGCTCTCCCGCAGCTCTTCTTCCCTGAGGCAACCGAAGGCTTGCTGAGGAAGCAGCAGCGAAGTGCTGTTCGCTCCAAGCCAAAGCCTCTGCGAAAGCACAGCATTCGCTGAGAAATGTTTTGTGGGCTGCTGCTGCTTGCCTGAGCCCAGTCTGACGGTGGGAGAAACCCGCATACAGCGAAAGCCTCATTGCCTGGGCATCTCCCCTGGGAAAGCACTGCATTCCTTGGGAAATCAGAGTTGGGTTTGGGGATGCTGCTACTGCTTGCCTGAGCTAGTCTCCGGAGCTCGGTGGAAGATACTCGCATGGAGCGAAATACCCTTTGCCCTAGCATACCCTCTGCCAGAGAGAGAAGCCAAGAGTGGGGAAGGCTCAGCACGCCGCCCCCCGGAGAAGAGAAGGAGCCGTTGGCCTTGGGGTCAGGAAACGCTCGGGAAGCAGGATAGCCTGCCGTGGCACTAACAGCAGGCCTGTGGCAAGACATGTGTCACCTGCTCCATGTGCGGAGCGATGGAACCCCGGCTGCTAATTAGACATGAGGGGACGAAGAGGGCAGAGGAGCGTGAACCACTCTGAGGAAGGAGTCTGGGCAGAAGGCAGGCCTGTCCTGTGCCTCTGGTCCCAAGGGGAGATCATCTCCTTGGCCACCTGTCCCAAGGGCAGACTTGGGCTTGCCACCAGGTGCTATACCCGGAACGCGCAGAAACAAACCCATGGAGAATCGGGCAGTCAGATGCCGTCTTCCACCAAGATGTGGCAGCGATGTGGGTTGCAGGGCATGTGCCGGGAAAAGAGTCGAGACTGTCCCTCACAGTTGCCCGTCCCAGTGCACGGGCCGTGTGCTCTGATCCTGTCGCCTCCTCTCTCCTGTGGTGAAGGCACTGGCCTAGACCCCGAGTCTGCCTGAGCGCCAGAGAAAAGGCAAAGCCTTACCTACCCCAGGATATGGTAAGAGGCATAGAGTGCCATGCTAAGACACGCACGCTGCTGCAGGGTTGTGACTGTGTCTGCTTAGTTCGGCATAGCAAGGAGAACCCCGGGCGTGATCTTGAAGCCCGGGAAAGCAAGTCCCAAGAGGCACCAGCTCTCCCGCCTCTCTTCTTCCCTGCCGCGACAGAGTGAACACCCAAAGCCTCTCTGAGGAAACAGCAGCGAAGTGCGGTTCGTGCCAAGCTGAAAACCTCTGCGAAAGCATAGCAGTCGCGGGGAAATCAGAGTCTGTTCTGTGGGCTGCTTTTGTTGCTTGCCTTAGCCTAGTATTCGCAGCACTATGGGAGCATACGGCATAGAGCGAAATCCTCTTTGCCCTGGCATCCCCTCTGGGAAAGCATAGCATTCTTTGCGAAACCAGATTCGGGTCTGAGGGATTCTCCTGTTACCTGAGCTGGTCTCCTCAGCACGGTGTAATAAACCCGCATGGAACGAAATCTTCTTTGCCTGTGCATCTCTCTGCCTGAGAGAGAAGCGAGCTTGCGCCTGTGGAAAGAGTCTTAAGGAAAGGGACATGTCTTTCACGGCGCTCCCCAGGAGCATGTCTGTGAAAGGTGCAGCAAGCTGCCCAGTGAGAAGAGCAGGAGCCATTGGCCTTCTGGTCTGGAAAAGGTTGCTAAGCAGGAGAGCCTTCCCAGGCAGGCACAGCGGCCAGGGACAATACAAGTGTCACTAGCTCCCTGTGCAGAGAAGGAAGTCTGGCCAGCAAAGGAGACAGGAGTATATGAGGTGGGCAGGGCGCGTGGTCCTCTCTTAGGAAGGAGTCTGGGCAGAGAGCATGCCTGTCCTGAGCCTCTGGGCTTAAGGAGACAGCAGCTCCTTGGCCACCTGTCCCTGGGGCAGACATGCACTAGCCACCAGGCGCCTACACTGAACTCGCAGAAACAGCTCCCTGAAATAACGGAGAGTCAGATGCCGTCTTCCTCCAGGATGTGGAAGCTTGGAGGAGGCACGGGGTTTAAGGGGAAGGAGTGGGGACAGTCCCCCAAAGCTCCCTATTAAGTGCACGGTCGGTGTGCTGGGATCCTGTCACCTTTCTTTTCCTATGAGGAAAGCACTGGCCTAGTTCGCGAGTCCGCCTGAGCGCCAGAGTAAAGGGCCAAGCGATGCCTACACTGGGAGATGGTGGTGTGCATAGAGTGCCATCCAAGGCTACGCGCGCTATAGCAGCATTGTGCCTGTGTCTGCTTAGTTCGGCCTGGCAGGGTGATCCCAGGACGCGAACATGGAGCCCTGGAAAGCAAGGCCCATTAGGCACCAGCTCTCCCGCAGCTCTTCTTCCCTGAGGCAACCGAAGGCTTGCTGAGGAAGCAGCAGCGAAGTGCTGTTCGCTCCAAGCCAAAGCCTCTGCGAAAGCACAGCATTCGCTGAGAAATGTTTTGTGGGCTGCTGCTGCTTGCCTGAGCCCAGTCTGACGGTGGGAGAAACCCGCATACAGCGAAAGCCTCATTGCCTGGGCATCTCCCCTGGGAAAGCACTGCGTTCCTTGGGAAATCAGAGTTGGGTTTGGGGATGTTGCTACTGCTTGCCTGAGCTAGTCTCCGGAGCTCGGTGGAAGATACTCGCATGGAGCGAAATACCCTTTGCCCTAGCATACCCTCTGCCAGAGAGAGAAGCCAAGAGTGGGGAAGGCTCAGCACGCCGCCCCCGGAGAAGAGAAGGAGCCGTTGGCCTTGGGGTCAGGAAACGCTCGGGAAGCAGGATAGCCTGCCGTGGCACTAACAGCAGGCCGGTGGCAAGACAAGTGTCACCTGCTCCATGTGCGGAGCGATGGAACCCCGGCTGCTAAGGAGACATGAGGGGACGACGAGGGCAGAGGTGCGTGAACCACTGTGAGGAAGGAGTCTGGGCAGAAGGCAGGCCTGTCCTGTGCCTCTGGTCCCAAGGGGAGATCATCTCCTTGGCCACCTGTCCCAAGGGCAGACTTGGGCTTGCCACCAGGTGCTATACCCGGAACGCGCAGAAACAAACCCATGGAGAATCGGGCAGTCAGATGCCGTCTTCCACCAAGATGTGGCAGCGATGTGGGTGGCAGGGCGTGTGCCGGGAAAAGAGTCGAGGCTGTCCCCCACAGTTGCCCGTCCCAGTGCACGGGCCGTGTGCAGAGATCCTGTCGCCTCCTCTCTCCTGTGGTGAAGGCACTGGCCTAGACCCCGAGTCTGCCTGAGCGCCAGAGAAAAGGCAAAGCCTTACCTACCCCAGGACATGGTAAGAGGCATAGAGTGCCATGCTAAGACACGCACGCTGCTGCAGGGTTGTGACTGTGTCTGCTTAGTTCGGCATAGCAAGGAGAACCCCGGGCGTGATCTTGAAGCCCGGGAAAGCAAGTCCCAAGAGGCACCAGCTCTCCCGCCTCTCTTCTTCCCTGCCGCGACAGAGTGAACACCCAAAGCCTCTCTGAGGAAACAGCAGCGAAGTGCGGTTCGTGCCAAGCTGAAAACCTCTGCGAAAGCATAGCAGTCGCGGGGAAATCAGAGTCTGTTCTGTGGGCTGCTTTTGTTGCTTGCCTTAGCCTAGTATTCGCAGCACTATGGGAGCATACGGCATAGAGCGAAATCCTCTTTGCCCTGGCATCCCCTCTGGGAAAGCATAGCATTCTTTGCGAAACCAGATTCGGGTCTGAGGGATTCTCCTGTTGCCTGAGCTGGTCTCCTCAGCACGGTGTAATAAACCCGCATGGAACGAAATCTTCTTTGCCTGTGCATCTCTCTGCCTGAGAGAGAAGCGAGCTTGCGCCTGTGGAAAGAGTCTTAAGGAAAGGGACATGTCTTTCACGGCGCTCCCCAGGAGCATGTCTGTGAAAGGTGCAGCAAGCTGCCCAGTGAGAAGAGCAGGAGCCATTGGCCTTCTGGTCTGGAAAAGGTTGCTAAGCAGGAGAGCCTTCCCAGGCAGGCACAGCGGCCAGGGACAATACAAGTGTCACTAGCTCCCTGTGCAGAGAAGGAAGTCTGGCCAGCAAAGGAGACAGGAGGGGATGAGGTGGGCAGGGCGCGTGGTCCTCTCTTAGGAAGGAGTCTGGGCAGAGAGCATGCCTGTCCTGAGCCTCTGGGCTTAAGGAGACAGCAGCTCCTTGGCCACCTGTCCCTGGGGCAGACATGCACTAGCCACCAGGCGCCTACACTGAACTCGCAGAAACAGCTCCCTGAAATAACGGAGAGTCAGATGCCGTCTTCCTCCAGGATGTGGAAGCTTGGAGGAGGCACGGGGTTTAAGGGGAAGGAGTGGGGACAGTCCCCCAAAGCTCCCTATTAAGTGCACGGGCGGTGTGCTGGGATCCTGTCACCTTTCTTTTCCTGTGAGGAAAGCACTGGCCTAGTTCGCGAGTCCGCCTGAGCGCCAGAGTAAAGGGCCAAGCGATGCCTACACTGGGAGATGGTGGTGTGCATAGAGTGCCATCCAAGGCTACGCGCGCTATAGCAGCATTGTGGCTGTGTCTGCTTAGTTCGGCCTGGCAGGGTGATCCCAGGACGCGAACATGGAGCCCTGGAAAGCAAGGCCCATTAGGCACCAGCTCTCCCGCAGCTCTTCTTCCCTGAGGCAACCGAAGGCTTGCTGAGGAAGCAGCAGCGAAGTGCTGTTCGCTCCAAGCCAAAGCCTCTGCGAAAGCACAGCATTCGCTGAGAAATGTTTTGTGGGCTGCTGCTGCTTGCCTGAGCCCAGTCTGACGGTGGGAGAAACCCGCATACAGCGAAAGCCTCATTGCCTGGGCATCTCCCCTGGGAAAGCACTGCGTTCCTTGGGAAATCAGAGTTGGGTTTGGGGATGCTGCTACTGCTTGCCTGAGCTAGTCTCCGGAGTTCGGTGGAAGATACTCGCATGGAGCGAAATACCCTTTGCCCTAGCATACCCTCTGCCAGAGAGAGAAGCCAAGAGTGGGGAAGGCTCAGCACGCCGCCCCCCGGAGAAGAGAAGGAGCCGTTGGCCTTGGGGTCAGGAAACGCTCGGGAAGCAGGATAGCCTGCCGTGGCACTAACAGCAGGCCGGTGGCAAGACAAGTGTCACCTGCTCCATGTGCGGAGCGATGGAACCCCGGCTGCTAAGGAGACATGAGGGGACGACGAGGGCAGAGGAGCGTGAACCACTCTGAGGAAGGAGTCTGGGCAGAAGGCAGGCCTGTCCTGTGCCTCTGGTCCCAAGGGGAGATCATCTCCTTGGCCACCTGTCCCAAGGGCAGACTTGGGCTTGCCACCAGGTGCTATACCCGGAACGCGCAGAAACAAACCCATGGAGAATCGGGCAGTCAGATGCCGTCTTCCACCAAGATGTGGCAGCGATGTGGGTGGCAGGGCGTGTGCCGGGAAAAGAGTCGAGGCTGTCCCCCACAGTTGCCCGTCCCAGTGCACGGGCCATGTGCAGTGATCCTGTCGCCTCCTCTCTCCTGTGGTGAAGGCACTGGCCTAGACCCCGAGTCTGCCTGAGCGCCAGAGAAAAGGCAAAGCCTTACCTACCCCAGGAGATGGTAAGAGGCATAGAGTGCCATGCTAAGACACGCACGCTGCTGCAGGGTTGTGACTGTGTCTGCTTAGTTCGGCATAGCAAGGAGAACCCCGGGCGTGATCTTGAAGCCCGGGAAAGCAAGTCCCAAGAGGCACCAGCTCTCCCGCCTCTCTTCTTCCCTGCCGCGACAGAGTGAACACCCAAAGCCTCTCTGAGGAAACAGCAGCGAAGTGCGGTTCGTGCCAAGCTGAAAACCTCTGCGAAAGCATAGCAGTCGCGGGGAAATCAGAGTCTGTTCTGTGGGCTGCTTTTGTTGCTTGCCTTAGCCTAGTATTCGCAGCACTTTGGGAGCATACGGCATAGAGCGAAATCCTCTTTGCCCTGGCATCCCCTCTGGGAAAGCATAGCATTCTTTGCGAATCCAGATTCGGGTCTGAGGGATTCTGCTGTTGCCTGAGCTGGTCTCCTCAGCACGGTGTAATAAACCCGCATGGAACGAAATCTTCTTTGCCTGTGCATCTCTCTGCCTGAGAGAGAAGCGAGCTTGCGCCTGTGGAAAGAGTCTTAAGGAAAGGGACATGTCTTTCACGGCGCTCCCCAGGAGCATGTCTGTGAAAGGTGCAGCAAGCTGCCCAGTGAGAAGAGCAGGAGCCATTGGCCTTCTGGTCTGGAAAAGGTTGCTAAGCAGGAGAGCCTTCCCAGGCAGGCACAGCGGCCAGGGACAATACAAGTGTCACTAGCTCCCTGTGCAGAGAAGGAAGTCTGGCCAGCAAAGGAGACAGGAGTGGATGAGGTGGGCAGGGCGCGTGGTCCTCTCTTAGGAAGGAGTCTGGGCAGAGAGCATGCCTGTCCTGAGCCTCTGGGCTTAAGGAGACGGCAGCTCCTTGGCCACCTGTCCCTGGGGCAGACATGCACTAGCTACCTGGCGCCTACACTGAACTCGCAGAAACAGCTCCCTGAAATAACGGAGAGTCAGATGCCGTCTTCCTCCAGGATGTGGAAGCTTGGAGGAGGCACGGGGTTTAAGGGGAAGGAGTGGGGACAGTCCCCCAAAGCTCCCTATTAAGTGCACGGGCGGTGTGCTGGGATCCTGTCACCTTTCCTTTCCTGTGGCGAAAGCACTGGCCTAGTCCGCGAGTCCGCCTGAGCGCCAGAGTAAAAGGCCAAGCGATGCCTACACTGGGAGATGGTGGTGTGCATAGAGTGCCATCCAAGGCTACGCGCGCTATAGCAGCATCGTGGCTGTGTCTGCTTAGTTCGGCCTGGCAGGGTGATCCCAGGACGCGAACATGGAGCCCTGGAAAGCAAGGCCCATTAGGCACCAGCTCTCCCGCAGCTCTTCTTCCCTGAGGCAACTGAAGGCTTGCTGAGGAAGCAGCAGCGAAGTGCTGTTCGCTCCAAGCCAAAGCCTCTGCGAAAGCACAGCATTCGCTGAGAAATGTTTTGTGGGCTGCTGCTGCTTGCCTGAGCCCAGTCTGACGGTGGGAGAAACCCGCATACAGCGAAAGCCTCATTGCCTGGGCATCTCCCCTGGGAAAGCACTGCGTTCCTTGGGAAATCAGAGTTGGGTTTGGGGATGCTGCTACTGCTTGCCTGAGCTAGTCTCCGGAGCTCGGTGGAAGATACTCGCATGGAGCGAAATACCCTTTGCCCTAGCATACCCTCTGCCAGAGAGAGAAGCCAAGAGTGGGGAAGGCTCAGCACGCCGCCCCCGGAGAAGAGAAGGAGCCGTTGGCCTTGGGGTCAGGAAACGCTCGGGAAGCAGGATAGCCTGCCGTGGCACTAACAGCAGGCCGGTGGCAAGACAAGTGTCACCTGCTCCATGTGCGGAGCGATGGAACCCCGGCTGCTAAGGAGACATGAGGGGACGACGAGGGCAGAGGTGCGTGAACCACTGTGAGGAAGGAGTCTGGGCAGAAGGCAGGCCTGTCCTGTGCCTCTGGTCCCAAGGGGAGATCATCTCCTTGGCCACCTGTCCCAAGGGCAGACTTGGGCTTGCCACCAGGTGCTATACCCGGAACGCGCAGAAACAAACCCATGGAGAATCGGGCAGTCAGATGCCGTCTTCCACCAAGATGTGGCAGCGATGTGGGTGGCAGGGCGTGTGCCGGGAAAAGAGTCGAGGCTGTCCCCCACAGTTGCCCGTCCCAGTGCACGGGCCGTGTGCAGAGATCCTGTCGCCTCCTCTCTCCTGTGGTGAAGGCACTGGCCTAGACCCCGAGTCTGCCTGAGCGCCAGAGAAAAGGCAAAGCCTTACCTACCCCAGGAGATGGTAAGAGGCATAGAGTGCCATGCTAAGACACGCACGCTGCTGCAGGGTTGTGACTGTGTCTGCTTAGTTCGGCATAGCAAGGAGAACCCCGGGCGTGATCTTGAAGCCCGGGAAAGCAAGTCCCAAGAGGCACCAGCTCTCCCGCCTCTCTTCTTCCCTGCCGCGACAGAGTGAACACCCAAAGCCTCTCTGAGGAAACAGCAGCGAAGTGCGGTTCGTGCCAAGCTGAAAACCTCTGCGAAAGCATAGCAGTCGCGGGGAAATCAGAGTCTGTTCTGTGGGCTGCTTTTGTTGCTTGCCTTAGCCTAGTATTCGCAGCACTATGGGAGCATACGGCATAGAGCGAAATCCTCTTTGCCCTGGCATCCCCTCTGGGAAAGCATAGCATTCTTTGCGAAACCAGATTCGGGTCTGAGGGATTCTCCTGTTGCCTGAGCTGGTCTCCTCAGCACGGTGTAATCAACCCGCATGGAACGAAATCTTCTTTGCCTGTGCATCTCTCTGCCTGAGAGAGAAGCGAGCTTGCGCCTGTGGAAAGAGTCTTAAGGAAAGGGACATGTCTTTCACGGCGCTCCCCAGGAGCATGTCTGTGAAAGGTGCAGCAAGCTGCCCAGTGAGAAGAGCAGGAGCCATTGGCCTTCTGGTCTGGAAAAGGTTGCTAAGCAGGAGAGCCTTCCCAGGCAGGCACAGCGGCCAGGGACAATACAAGTGTCACTAGCTCCCTGTGCAGAGAAGGAAGTCTGGCCAGCAAAGGAGACAGGAGTATATGAGGTGGGCAGGGCGCGTGGTCCTCTCTTAGGAAGGAGTCTGGGCAGAGAGCATGCCTGTCCTGAGCCTCTGGGCTTAAGGAGACAGCAGCTCCTTGGCCACCTGTCCCTGGGGCAGACATGCACTAGCCACCAGGCGCCTACACTGAACTCGCAGAAACAGCTCCCTGAAATAACGGAGAGTCAGATGCCGTCTTCCTCCAGGATGTGGAAGCTTGGAGGAGGCACGGGGTTTAAGGGGAAGGAGTGGGGACAGTCCCCCAAAGCTCCCTATTAAGTGCACGGGCGGTGTGCTGGGATCCTGTCACCTTTCTTTTCCTGTGAGGAAAGCACTGGCCTAGTTCGCGAGTCCGCCTGAGCGCCAGAGTAAAGGGCCAAGCGATGCCTACACTGGGAGATGGTGGTGTGCATAGAGTGCCATCCAAGGCTACGCGCGCTATAGCAGCATTGTGGCTGTGTCTGCTTAGTTCGGCCTGGCAGGGTGATCCCAGGACGCGAACATGGAGCCCTGGAAAGCAAGGCCCATTAGGCACCAGCTCTCCCGCAGCTCTTCTTCCCTGAGGCAACCGAAGGCTTGCTGAGGAAGCAGCAGCGAAGTGCTGTTCGCTCCAAGCCAAAGCCTCTGCGAAAGCACAGCATTCGCTGAGAAATGTTTTGTGGGCTGCTGCTGCTTGCCTGAGCCCAGTCTGACGGTGGGAGAAACCCGCATACAGCGAAAGCCTCATTGCCTGGGCATCTCCCCTGGGAAAGCACTGCGTTCCTTGGGAAATCAGAGTTGGGTTTGGGGATGCTGCTACTGCTTGCCTGAGCTAGTCTCCGGAGCTCGGTGGAAGATACTCGCATGGAGCGAAATACCCTTTGCCCTAGCATACCCTCTGCCAGAGAGAGAAGCCAAGAGTGGGGAAGGCTCAGCACGCCGCCCCCCGGAGAAGAGAAGGAGCCGTTGGCCTTGGGGTCAGGAAACGCTCGGGAAGCAGGATAGCCTGCCGTGGCACTAACAGCAGGCCGGTGGCAAGACAAGTGTCACCTGCTCCAGGTGCGGAGCGATGGAACCCCGGCTGCTAAGGAGACATGAGGGGACGACGAGGGCAGAGGAGCGTGAACCACTCTGAGGAAGGAGTCTGGGCAGAAGGCAGGCCTGTCCTGTGCCTCTGGTCCCAAGGGGAGATCATCTCCTTGGCCACCTGTCCCAAGGGCAGACTTGGGCTTGCCACCAGGTGCTATACCCGGAACGCGCAGAAACAAACCCATGGAGAATCGGGCAGTCAGATGCCGTCTTCCACCAAGATGTGGCAGCGATGTGGGTGGCAGGGCGTGTGCCGGGAAAAGAGTCGAGGCTGTCCCCCACAGTTGCCCGTCCCAGTGCACGGGCCGTGTGCAGTGATCCTGTCGCCTCCTCTCTCCTGTGGTGAAGGCACTGGCCTAGACCCCGAGTCTGCCTGAGCGCCAGAGAAAAGGCAAAGCCTTACCTACCCCAGGAGATGGTTAGAGGCATAGAGTGCCATGCTAAGACACGCACGCTGCTGCAGGGTTGTGACTGTGTCTGCTTAGTTCGGCATAGCAAGGAGAACCCCGGGCGTGATCTTGAAGCCCGGGAAAGCAAGTCCCAAGAGGCACCAGCTCTCCCGCCTCTCTTCTTCCCTGCCGCGACAGAGTGAACACCCAAAGCCTCTCTGAGGAAACAGCAGCGAAGTGCGGTTCGTGCCAAGCTGAAAACCTCTGCGAAAGCATAGCAGTCGCGGGGAAATCAGAGTCTGTTCTGTGGGCTGCTTTTGTTGCTTGCCTTAGCCTAGTATTCGCAGCACTTTGGGAGCATACGGCATAGAGCGAAATCCTCTTTGCCCTGGCATCCCCTCTGGGAAAGCATAGCATTCTTTGCGAATCCAGATTCGGGTCTGAGGGATTCTCCTGTTGCCTGAGCTGGTCTCCTCAGCACGGTGTAATAAACCCGCATGGAACGAAATCTTCTTTGCCTGTGCATCTCTCTGCCTGAGAGAGAAGCGAGCTTGCGCCTGTGGAAAGAGTCTTAAGGAAAGGGACATGTCTTTCACGGCGCTCCCCAGGAGCATGTCTGTGAAAGGTGCAGCAAGCTGCCCAGTGAGAAGAGCAGGAGCCATTGGCCTTCTGGTCTGGAAAAGGTTGCTAAGCAGGAGAGCCTTCCCAGGCAGGCACAGCGGCCAGGGACAATACAAGTGTCACTAGCTCCCTGTGCAGAGAAGGAAGTCTGGCCAGCAAAGGAGACAGGAGTGGATGAGGTGGGCAGGGCGCGTGGTCCTCTCTTAGGAAGGAGTCTGGGCAGAGAGCATGCCTGTCCTGAGCCTCTGGGCTTAAGGAGACGGCAGCTCCTTGGCCACCTGTCCCTGGGGCAGACATGCACTAGCCACCTGGCGCCTACACTGAACTCGCAGAAACAGCTCCCTGAAATAACGGAGAGTCAGATGCCGTCTTCCTCCAGGATGTGGAAGCTTGGAGGAGGCACGGGGTTTAAGGGGAAGGAGTGGGGACAGTCCCCCAAAGCTCCCTATTAAGTGCACGGGCGGTGTGCTGGGATCCTGTCACCTTTCCTTTCCTGTGGCGAAAGCACTGGCCTAGTCCGCGAGTCCGCCTGAGCGCCAGAGTAAAAGGCCAAGCGATGCCTACACTGGGAGATGGTGGTGTGCATAGAGTGCCATCCAAGGCTACGCGCGCTATAGCAGCATCGTGGCTGTGTCTGCTTAGTTCGGCCTGGCAGGGTGATCCCAGGACGCGAACATGGAGCCCTGGAAAGCAAGGCCCATTAGGCACCAGCTCTCCCGCAGCTCTTCTTCCCTGAGGCAACTGAAGGCTTGCTGAGGAAGCAGCAGCGAAGTGCTGTTCGCTCCAAGCCAAAGCCTCTGCGAAAGCACAGCATTCGCTGAGAAATGTTTTGTGGGCTGCTGCTGCTTGCCTGAGCCCAGTCTGACGGTGGGAGAAACCCACATACAGCGAAAGCCTCATTGCCTGGGCATCTCCCCTGGGAAAGCACTGCGTTCCTTGGGAAATCAGAGTTGGGTTTGGGGATGCTGCTACTGCTTGCCTGAGCTAGTCTCCGGAGCTCGGTGGAAGATACTCGCATGGAGCGAAATACCCTTTGCCCTAGCATACCCTCTGCCAGAGAGAGAAGCCAAGAGTGGGGAAGGCTCAGCACGCCGCCCCCGGAGAAGAGAAGGAGCCGTTGGCCTTGGGGTCAGGAAACGCTCGGGAAGCAGGATAGCCTGCCGTGGCACTAACAGCAGGCCGGTGGCAAGACAAGTGTCACCTGCTCCATGTGCGGAGCGATGGAACCCCGGCTGCTAAGGAGACATGAGGGGACGACGAGGGCAGAGGTGCGTGAACCACTGTGAGGAAGGAGTCTGGGCAGAAGGCAGGCCTGTCCTGTGCCTCTGGTCCCAAGGGGAGATCATCTCCTTGGCCACCTGTCCCAAGGGCAGACTTGGGCTTGCCACCAGGTGCTATACCCGGAACGCGCAGAAACAAACCCATGGAGAATCGGGCAGTCAGATGCCGTCTTCCACCAAGATGTGGCAGCGATGTGGGTGGCAGGGCGTGTGCCGGGAAAAGAGTCGAGGCTGTCCCCCACAGTTGCCCGTCCCAGTGCACGGGCCGTGTGCAGAGATCCTGTCGCCTCCTCTCTCCTGTGGTGAAGGCACTGGCCTAGACCCCGAGTCTGCCTGAGCGCCAGAGAAAAGGCAAAGCCTTACCTACCCCAGGAGATGGTAAGAGGCATAGAGTGCCATGCTAAGACACGCACGCTGCTGCAGGGTTGTGACTGTGTCTGCTTAGTTCGGCATAGCAAGGAGAACCCCGGGCGTGATCTTGAAGCCCGGGAAAGCAAGTCCCAAGAGGCACCAGCTCTCCCGCCTCTCTTCTTCCCTGCCGCGACAGAGTGAACACCCAAAGCCTCTCTGAGGAAACAGCAGCGAAGTGCGGTTCGTGCCAAGCTGAAAACCTCTGCGAAAGCATAGCAGTCGCGGGGAAATCAGAGTCTGTTCTGTGGGCTGCTTTTGTTGCTTGCCTTAGCCTAGTATTCGCAGCACTATGGGAGCATACGGCATAGAGCGAAATCCTCTTTGCCCTGGCATCCCCTCTGGGAAAGCATAGCATTCTTTGCGAAACCAGATTCGGGTCTGAGGGATTCTCCTGTTGCCTGAGCTGGTCTCCTCAGCACGGTGTAATCAACCCGCATGGAACGAAATCTTCTTTGCCTGTGCATCTCTCTGCCTGAGAGAGAAGCGAGCTTGCGCCTGTGGAAAGAGTCTTAAGGAAAGGGACATGTCTTTCACGGCGCTCCCCAGGAGCATGTCTGTGAAAGGTGCAGCAAGCTGCCCAGTGAGAAGAGCAGGAGCCATTGGCCTTCTGGTCTGGAAAAGGTTGCTAAGCAGGAGAGCCTTCCCAGGCAGGCACAGCGGCCAGGGACAATACAAGTGTCACTAGCTCCCTGTGCAGAGAAGGAAGTCTGGCCAGCAAAGGAGACAGGAGTATATGAGGTGGGCAGGGCACGTGGTCCTCTCTTAGGAATGAGTCTGGGCAGAGAGCATGCCTGTCCTGAGCCTCTGGGCTTAAGGAGACAGCAGCTCCTTGGCCACCTGTCCCTGGGGCAGACATGCACTAGCCACCAGGCGCCTACACTGAACTCGCAGAAACAGCTCCCTGAAATAACGGAGAGTCAGATGCCGTCTTCCTCCAGGATGTGGAAGCTTGGAGGAGGCACGGGGTTTAAGGGGAAGGAGTGGGGACAGTCCCCCAAAGCTCCCTATTAAGTGCACGGGCGGTGTGCTGGGATCCTGTCACCTTTCTTTTCCTGTGAGGAAAGCACTGGCCTAGTTCGCGAGTCCGCCTGAGCGCCAGAGTAAAGGGCCAAGCGATGCCTACACTGGGAGATGGTGGTGTGCATAGAGTGCCATCCAAGGCTACGCGCGCTATAGCAGCATTGTGGCTGTGTCTGCTTAGTTCGGCCTGGCAGGGTGATCCCAGGACGCGAACATGGAGCCCTGGAAAGCAAGGCCCATTAGGCACCAGCTCTCCCGCAGCTCTTCTTCCCTGAGGCAACCGAAGGCTTGCTGAGGAAGCAGCAGCGAAGTGCTGTTCGCTCCAAGCCAAAGCCTCTGCGAAAGCACAGCATTCGCTGAGAAATGTTTTGTGGGCTGCTGCTGCTTGCCTGAGCCCAGTCTGACGGTGGGAGAAACCCGCATACAGCGAAAGCCTCATTGCCTGGGCATCTCCCCTGGGAAAGCACTGCGTTCCTTGGGAAATCAGAGTTGGGTTTGGGGATGCTGCTACTGCTTGCCTGAGCTAGTCTCCGGAGCTCGGTGGAAGATACTCGCATGGAGCGAAATACCCTTTGCCCTAGCATACCCTCTGCCAGAGAGAGAAGCCAAGAGTGGGGAAGGCTCAGCACGCCGCCCCCCGGAGAAGAGAAGGAGCCGTTGGCCTTGGGGTCAGGAAACGCTCGGGAAGCAGGATAGCCTGCCGTGGCACTAACAGCAGGCCGGTGGCAAGACAAGTGTCACCTGCTCCATGTGCGGAGCGATGGAACCCCGGCTGCTAAGGAGACATGAGGGGACGACGAGGGCAGAGGAGCGTGAACCACTCTGAGGAAGGAGTCTGGGCAGAAGGCAGGCCTGTCCTGTGCCTCTGGTCCCAAGGGGAGATCATCTCCTTGGCCACCTGTCCCAAGGGCAGACTTGGGCTTGCCACCAGGTGCTATACCCGGAACGCGCAGAAACAAACCCATGGAGAATCGGGCAGTCAGATGCCGTCTTCCACCAAGATGTGGCAGCGATGTGGGTGGCAGGGCGTGTGCCGGGAAAAGAGTCGAGGCTGTCCCCCACAGTTGCCCGTCCCAGTGCACGGGCCATGTGCAGTGATCCTGTCGCCTCCTCTCTCCTGTGGTGAAGGCACTGGCCTAGACCCCGAGTCTGCCTGAGCGCCAGAGAAAATGCAAAGCCTTACCTACCCCAGGAGATGGTTAGAGGCATAGAGTGCCATGCTAAGACACGCACGCTGCTGCAGGGTTGTGACTGTGTCTGCTTAGTTCGGCATAGCAAGGAGAACCCCGGGCGTGATCTTGAAGCCCGGGAAAGCAAGTCCCAAGAGGCACCAGCTCTCCCGCCTCTCTTCTTCCCTGCCGCGACAGAGTGAACACCCAAAGCCTCTCTGAGGAAACAGCAGCGAAGTGCGGTTCGTGCCAAGCTGAAAACCTCTGCGAAAGCATAGCAGTCGCGGGGAAATCAGAGTCTGTTCTGTGGGCTGCTTTTGTTGCTTGCCTTAGCCTAGTATTCGCAGCACTTTGGGAGCATACGGCATAGAGCGAAATCCTCTTTGCCCTGGCATCCCCTCTGGGAAAGCATAGCATTCTTTGCGAATCCAGATTCGGGTCTGAGGGATTCTCCTGTTGCCTGAGCTGGTCTCCTCAGCACGGTGTAATAAACCCGCATGGAACGAAATCTTCTTTGCCTGTGCATCTCTCTGCCTGAGAGAGAAGCGAGCTTGCGCCTGTGGAGAGAGTCTTAAGGAAAGGGACATGTCTTCACGGCGCTCCCCAGGAGCATGTCTGTGAAAGGTGCAGCAAGCTGCCCAGTGAGAAGAGCAGGAGCCATTGGCCTTCTGGTCTGGAAAAGGTTGCTAAGCAGGAGAGCCTTCCCAGGCAGGCACAGCGGCCAGGGACAATACAAGTGTCACTAGCTCCCTGTGCAGAGAAGGAAGTCTGGCCAGCAAAGGAGACAGGAGTGGATGAGGTGGGCAGGGCGCGTGGTCCTCTCTTAGGAAGGAGTCTGGGCAGAGAGCATGCCTGTCCTGAGCCTCTGGGCTTAAGGAGACGGCAGCTCCTTGGCCACCTGTCCCTGGGGCAGACATGCACTAGCCACCAGGCGCCTACACTGAACTCGCAGAAACAGCTCCCTGAAATAACGGAGAGTCAGATGCCGTCTTCCTCCAGGATGTGGAAGCTTGGAGGAGGCACGGGGTTTAAGGGGAAGGAGTGGGGACAGTCCCCCAAAGCTCCCTATTAAGTGCACGGGCGGTGTGCTGGGATCCTGTCACCTTTCCTTTCCTGTGGCGAAAGCACTGGCCTAGTCCGCGAGTCCGCCTGAGCGCCAGAGTAAAAGGCCAAGCGATGCCTACACTGGGAGATGGTGGTGTGCATAGAGTGCCATCCAAGGCTACGCGCGCTATAGCAGCATTGTGGCTGTGTCTGCTTAGTTCGGCCTGGCAGGGTGATCCCAGGACGCGAACATGGAGCCCTGGAAAGCAAGGCCCATTAGGCACCAGCTCTCCCGCAGCTCTTCTTCCCTGAGGCAACTGAAGGCTTGCTGAGGAAGCAGCAGCGAAGTGCTGTTCGCTCCAAGCCAAAGCCTCTGCGAAAGCACAGCATTCGCTGAGAAATGTTTTGTGGGCTGCTGCTGCTTGCCTGAGCCCAGTCTGACGGTGGGAGAAACCCGCATACAGCAAAAGCCTCATTGCCTGGGCATCTCCCCTGGGAAAGCACTGCGTTCCTTGGGAAATCAGAGTTGGGTTTGGGGATGCTGCTACTGCTTGCCTGAGCTAGTCTCCGGAGCTCGGTGGAAGATACTCGCATGGAGCGAAATACCCTTTGCCCTAGCATACCCTCTGCCAGAGAGAGAAGCCAAGAGTGGGGAAGGCTCAGCACGCCGCCCCCCGGAGAAGAGAAGGAGCCGTTGGCCTTGGGGTCAGGAAACGCTCGGGAAGCAGGATAGCCTGCCGTGGCACTAACAGCAGGCCGGTGGCAAGACAAGTGTCACCTGCTCCAGGTGCGGAGCGATGGAACCCCGGCTGCTAAGGAGACATGAGGGGACGACGAGGGCAGAGGAGCGTGAACCACTCTGAGGAAGGAGTCTGGGCAGAAGGCAGGCCTGTCCTGTGCCTCTGGTCCCAAGGGGAGATCATCTCCTTGGCCACCTGTCCCAAGGGCAGACTTGGGCTTGCCACCAGGTGCTATACCCGGAACGCGCAGAAACAAACCCATGGAGAATCGGGCAGTCAGATGCCGTCTTCCACCAAGATGTGGCAGCGATGTGGGTGGCAGGGCGTGTGCCGGGAAAAGAGTCGAGGCTGTCCCCCACAGTTGCCCGTCCCAGTGCACGGGCCGTGTGCAGTGATCCTGTCGCCTCCTCTCTCCTGTGGTGAAGGCACTGGCCTAGACCCCGAGTCTGCCTGAGCGCCAGAGAAAAGGCAAAGCCTTACCTACCCCAGGAGATGGTTAGAGGCATAGAGTGCCATGCTAAGACACGCACGCTGCTGCAGGGTTGTGACTGTGTCTGCTTAGTTCGGCATAGCAAGGAGAACCCCGGGCGTGATCTTGAAGCCCGGGAAAGCAAGTCCCAAGAGGCACCAGCTCTCCCGCCTCTCTTCTTCCCTGCCGCGACAGAGTGAACACCCAAAGCCTCTCTGAGGAAACAGCAGCGAAGTGCGGTTCGTGCCAAGCTGAAAACCTCTGCGAAAGCATAGCAGTCGCGGGGAAATCAGAGTCTGTTCTGTGGGCTGCTTTTGTTGCTTGCCTTAGCCTAGTATTCGCAGCACTTTGGGAGCATACGGCATAGAGCGAAATCCTCTTTGCCCTGGCATCCCCTCTGGGAAAGCATAGCATTCTTTGCGAATCCAGATTCGGGTCTGAGGGATTCTCCTGTTGCCTGAGCTGGTCTCCTCAGCACGGTGTAATAAACCCGCATGGAACGAAATCTTCTTTGCCTGTGCATCTCTCTGCCTGAGAGAGAAGCGAGCTTGCGCCTGTGGAAAGAGTCTTAAGGAAAGGGACATGTCTTTCACGGCGCTCCCCAGGAGCATGTCTGTGAAAGGTGCAGCAAGCTGCCCAGTGAGAAGAGCAGGAGCCATTGGCCTTCTGGTCTGGAAAAGGTTGCTAAGCAGGAGAGCCTTCCCAGGCAGGCACAGCGGCCAGGGACAATACAAGTGTCACTAGCTCCCTGTGCAGAGAAGGAAGTCTGGCCAGCAAAGGAGACAGGAGTGGATGAGGTGGGCAGGGCGCGTGGTCCTCTCTTAGGAAGGAGTCTGGGCAGAGAGCATGCCTGTCCTGAGCCTCTGGGCTTAAGGAGACGGCAGCTCCTTGGCCACCTGTCCCTGGGGCAGACATGCACTAGCCACCTGGCGCCTACACTGAACTCGCAGAAACAGCTCCCTGAAATAACGGAGAGTCAGATGCCGTCTTCCTCCAGGATGTGGAAGCTTGGAGGAGGCACGGGGTTTAAGGGGAAGGAGTGGGGACAGTCCCCCAAAGCTCCCTATTAAGTGCACGGGCGGTGTGCTGGGATCCTGTCACCTTTCCTTTCCTGTGGCGAAAGCACTGGCCTAGTCCGCGAGTCCGCCTGAGCGCCAGAGTAAAAGGCCAAGCGATGCCTACACTGGGAGATGGTGGTGTGCATAGAGTGCCATCCAAGGCTACGCGCGCTATAGCAGCATCGTGGCTGTGTCTGCTTAGTTCGGCCTGGCAGGGTGATCCCAGGACGCGAACATGGAGCCCTGGAAAGCAAGGCCCATTAGGCACCAGCTCTCCCGCAGCTCTTCTTCCCTGAGGCAACTGAAGGCTTGCTGAGGAAGCAGCAGCGAAGTGCTGTTCGCTCCAAGCCAAAGCCTCTGCGAAAGCACAGCATTCGCTGAGAAATGTTTTGTGGGCTGCTGCTGCTTGCCTGAGCCCAGTCTGACGGTGGGAGAAACCCGCATACAGCGAAAGCCTCATTGCCTGGGCATCTCCCCTGGGAAAGCACTGCGTTCCTTGGGAAATCAGAGTTGGGTTTGGGGATGCTGCTACTGCTTGCCTGAGCTAGTCTCCGGAGCTCGGTGGAAGATACTCGCATGGAGCGAAATACCCTTTGCCCTAGCATACCCTCTGCCAGAGAGAGAAGCCAAGAGTGGGGAAGGCTCAGCACGCCGCCCCCGGAGAAGAGAAGGAGCCGTTGGCCTTGGGGTCAGGAAACGCTCGGGAAGCAGGATAGCCTGCCGTGGCACTAACAGCAGGCCGGTGGCAAGACAAGTGTCACCTGCTCCATGTGCGGAGCGATGGAACCCCGGCTGCTAAGGAGACATGAGGGGACGACGAGGGCAGAGGTGCGTGAACCACTGTGAGGAAGGAGTCTGGGCAGAAGGCAGGCCTGTCCTGTGCCTCTGGTCCCAAGGGGAGATCATCTCCTTGGCCACCTGTCCCAAGGGCAGACTTGGGCTTGCCACCAGGTGCTATACCCGGAACGCGCAGAAACAAACCCATGGAGAATCGGGCAGTCAGATGCCGTCTTCCACCAAGATGTGGCAGCGATGTGGGTGGCAGGGCGTGTGCCGGGAAAAGAGTCGAGGCTGTCCCCCACAGTTGCCCGTCCCAGTGCACGGGCCGTGTGCAGAGATCCTGTCGCCTCCTCTCTCCTGTGGTGAAGGCACTGGCCTAGACCCCGAGTCTGCCTGAGCGCCAGAGAAAAGGCAAAGCCTTACCTACCCCAGGATATGGTAAGAGGCATAGAGTGCCATGCTAAGACACGCACGCTGCTGCAGGGTTGTGACTGTGTCTGCTTAGTTCGGCATAGCAAGGAGAACCCCGGGCGTGATCTTGAAGCCCGGGAAAGCAAGTCCCAAGAGGCACCAGCTCTCCCGCCTCTCTTCTTCCCTGCCGCGACAGAGTGAACACCCAAAGCCTCTCTGAGGAAACAGCAGCGAAGTGCGGTTCGTGCCAAGCTGAAAACCTCTGCGAAAGCATAGCAGTCGCGGGGAAATCAGAGTCTGTTCTGTGGGCTGCTTTTGTTGCTTGCCTTAGCCTAGTATTCGCAGCACTATGGGAGCATACGGCATAGAGCGAAATCCTCTTTGCCCTGGCATCCCCTCTGGGAAAGCATAGCATTCTTTGCGAAACCAGATTCGGGTCTGAGGGATTCTCCTGTTGCCTGAGCTGGTCTCCTCAGCACGGTGTAATCAACCCGCATGGAACGAAATCTTCTTTGCCTGTGCATCTCTCTGCCTGAGAGAGAAGCGAGCTTGCGCCTGTGGAAAGAGTCTTAAGGAAAGGGACATGTCTTTCACGGCGCTCCCCAGGAGCATGTCTGTGAAAGGTGCAGCAAGCTGCCCAGTGAGAAGAGCAGGAGCCATTGGCCTTCTGGTCTGGAAAAGGTTGCTAAGCAGGAGAGCCTTCCCAGGCAGGCACAGCGGCCAGGGACAATACAAGTGTCACTAGCTCCCTGTGCAGAGAAGGAAGTCTGGCCAGCAAAGGAGACAGGAGTATATGAGGTGGGCAGGGCACGTGGTCCTCTCTTAGGAATGAGTCTGGGCAGAGAGCATGCCTGTCCTGAGCCTCTGGGCTTAAGGAGACAGCAGCTCCTTGGCCACCTGTCCCTGGGGCAGACATGCACTAGCCACCAGGCGCCTACACTGAACTCGCAGAAACAGCTCCCTGAAATAACGGAGAGTCAGATGCCGTCTTCCTCCAGGATGTGGAAGCTTGGAGGAGGCACGGGGTTTAAGGGGAAGGAGTGGGGACAGTCCCCCAAAGCTCCCTATTAAGTGCACGGGCGGTGTGCTGGGATCCTGTCACCTTTCTTTTCCTGTGAGGAAAGCACTGGCCTAGTTCGCGAGTCCGCCTGAGCGCCAGAGTAAAGGGCCAAGCGATGCCTACACTGGGAGATGGTGGTGTGCATAGAGTGCCATCCAAGGCTACGCGCGCTATAGCAGCATTGTGGCTGTGTCTGCTTAGTTCGGCCTGGCAGGGTGATCCCAGGACGCGAACATGGAGCCCTGGAAAGCAAGGCCCATTAGGCACCAGCTCTCCCGCAGCTCTTCTTCCCTGAGGCAACCGAAGGCTTGCTGAGGAAGCAGCAGCGAAGTGCTGTTCGCTCCAAGCCAAAGCCTCTGCGAAAGCACAGCATTCGCTGAGAAATGTTTTGTGGGCTGCTGCTGCTTGCCTGAGCCCAGTCTGACGGTGGGAGAAACCCGCATACAGCGAAAGCCTCATTGCCTGGGCATCTCCCCTGGGAAAGCACTGCGTTCCTTGGGAAATCAGAGTTGGGTTTGGGGATGCTGCTACTGCTTGCCTGAGCTAGTCTCCGGAGCTCGGTGGAAGATACTCGCATGGAGCGAAATACCCTTTGCCCTAGCATACCCTCTGCCAGAGAGAGAAGCCAAGAGTGGGGAAGGCTCAGCACGCCGCCCCCCGGAGAAGAGAAGGAGCCGTTGGCCTTGGGGTCAGGAAACGCTCGGGAAGCAGGATAGCCTGCCGTGGCACTAACAGCAGGCCGGTGGCAAGACAAGTGTCACCTGCTCCATGTGCGGAGCGATGGAACCCCGGCTGCTAAGGAGACATGAGGGGACGACGAGGGCAGAGGAGCGTGAACCACTCTGAGGAAGGAGTCTGGGCAGAAGGCAGGCCTGTCCTGTGCCTCTGGTCCCAAGGGGAGATCATCTCCTTGGCCACCTGTCCCAAGGGCAGACTTGGGCTTGCCACCAGGTGCTATACCCGGAACGCGCAGAAACAAACCCATGGAGAATCGGGCAGTCAGATGCCGTCTTCCACCAAGATGTGGCAGCGATGTGGGTGGCAGGGCGTGTGCCGGGAAAAGAGTCGAGGCTGTCCCCCACAGTTGCCCGTCCCAGTGCACGGGCCATGTGCAGTGATCCTGTCGCCTCCTCTCTCCTGTGGTGAAGGCACTGGCCTAGACCCCGAGTCTGCCTGAGCGCCAGAGAAAATGCAAAGCCTTACCTACCCCAGGAGATGGTTAGAGGCATAGAGTGCCATGCTAAGACACGCACGCTGCTGCAGGGTTGTGACTGTGTCTGCTTAGTTCGGCATAGCAAGGAGAACCCCGGGCGTGATCTTGAAGCCCGGGAAAGCAAGTCCCAAGAGGCACCAGCTCTCCCGCCTCTCTTCTTCCCTGCCGCGACAGAGTGAACACCCAAAGCCTCTCTGAGGAAACAGCAGCGAAGTGCGGTTCGTGCCAAGCTGAAAACCTCTGCGAAAGCATAGCAGTCGCGGGGAAATCAGAGTCTGTTCTGTGGGCTGCTTTTGTTGCTTGCCTTAGCCTAGTATTCGCAGCACTTTGGGAGCATACGGCATAGAGCGAAATCCTCTTTGCCCTGGCATCCCCTCTGGGAAAGCATAGCATTCTTTGCGAATCCAGATTCGGGTCTGAGGGATTCTCCTGTTGCCTGAGCTGGTCTCCTCAGCACGGTGTAATAAACCCGCATGGAACGAAATCTTCTTTGCCTGTGCATCTCTCTGCCTGAGAGAGAAGCGAGCTTGCGCCTGTGGAGAGAGTCTTAAGGAAAGGGACATGTCTTCACGGCGCTCCCCAGGAGCATGTCTGTGAAAGGTGCAGCAAGCTGCCCAGTGAGAAGAGCAGGAGCCATTGGCCTTCTGGTCTGGAAAAGGTTGCTAAGCAGGAGAGCCTTCCCAGGCAGGCACAGCGGCCAGGGACAATACAAGTGTCACTAGCTCCCTGTGCAGAGAAGGAAGTCTGGCCAGCAAAGGAGACAGGAGTGGATGAGGTGGGCAGGGCGCGTGGTCCTCTCTTAGGAAGGAGTCTGGGCAGAGAGCATGCCTGTCCTGAGCCTCTGGGCTTAAGGAGACGGCAGCTCCTTGGCCACCTGTCCCTGGGGCAGACATGCACTAGCCACCAGGCGCCTACACTGAACTCGCAGAAACAGCTCCCTGAAATAACGGAGAGTCAGATGCCGTCTTCCTCCAGGATGTGGAAGCTTGGAGGAGGCACGGGGTTTAAGGGGAAGGAGTGGGGACAGTCCCCCAAAGCTCCCTATTAAGTGCACGGGCGGTGTGCTGGGATCCTGTCACCTTTCCTTTCCTGTGGCGAAAGCACTGGCCTAGTCCGCGAGTCCGCCTGAGCGCCAGAGTAAAAGGCCAAGCGATGCCTACACTGGGAGATGGTGGTGTGCATAGAGTGCCATCCAAGGCTACGCGCGCTATAGCAGCATTGTGGCTGTGTCTGCTTAGTTCGGCCTGGCAGGGTGATCCCAGGACGCGAACATGGAGCCCTGGAAAGCAAGGCCCATTAGGCACCAGCTCTCCCGCAGCTCTTCTTCCCTGAGGCAACTGAAGGCTTGCTGAGGAAGCAGCAGCGAAGTGCTGTTCGCTCCAAGCCAAAGCCTCTGCGAAAGCACAGCATTCGCTGAGAAATGTTTTGTGGGCTGCTGCTGCTTGCCTGAGCCCAGTCTGACGGTGGGAGAAACCCGCATACAGCGAAAGCCTCATTGCCTGGGCATCTCCCCTGGGAAAGCACTGCGTTCCTTGGGAAATCAGAGTTGGGTTTGGGGATGCTGCTACTGCTTGCCTGAGCTAGTCTCCGGAGCTCGGTGGAAGATACTCGCATGGAGCGAAATACCCTTTGCCCTAGCATACCCTCTGCCAGAGAGAGAAGCCAAGAGTGGGGAAGGCTCAGCACGCCGCCCCCCGGAGAAGAGAAGGAGCCGTTGGCCTTGGGGTCAGGAAACGCTCGGGAAGCAGGATAGCCTGCCGTGGCACTAACAGCAGGCCGGTGGCAAGACAAGTGTCACCTGCTCCAGGTGCGGAGCGATGGAACCCCGGCTGCTAAGGAGACATGAGGGGACGACGAGGGCAGAGGAGCGTGAACCACTCTGAGGAAGGAGTCTGGGCAGAAGGCAGGCCTGTCCTGTGCCTCTGGTCCCAAGGGGAGATCATCTCCTTGGCCACCTGTCCCAAGGGCAGACTTGGGCTTGCCACCAGGTGCTATACCCGGAACGCGCAGAAACAAACCCATGGAGAATCGGGCAGTCAGATGCCGTCTTCCACCAAGATGTGGCAGCGATGTGGGTGGCAGGGCGTGTGCCGGGAAAAGAGTCGAGGCTGTCCCCCACAGTTGCCCGTCCCAGTGCACGGGCCGTGTGCAGTGATCCTGTCGCCTCCTCTCTCCTGTGGTGAAGGCACTGGCCTAGACCCCGAGTCTGCCTGAGCGCCAGAGAAAAGGCAAAGCCTTACCTACCCCAGGAGATGGTTAGAGGCATAGAGTGCCATGCTAAGACACGCACGCTGCTGCAGGGTTGTGACTGTGTCTGCTTAGTTCGGCATAGCAAGGAGAACCCCGGGCGTGATCTTGAAGCCCGGGAAAGCAAGTCCCAAGAGGCACCAGCTCTCCCGCCTCTCTTCTTCCCTGCCGCGACAGAGTGAACACCCAAAGCCTCTCTGAGGAAACAGCAGCGAAGTGCGGTTCGTGCCAAGCTGAAAACCTCTGCGAAAGCATAGCAGTCGCGGGGAAATCAGAGTCTGTTCTGTGGGCTGCTTTTGTTGCTTGCCTTAGCCTAGTATTCGCAGCACTTTGGGAGCATACGGCATAGAGCGAAATCCTCTTTGCCCTGGCATCCCCTCTGGGAAAGCATAGCATTCTTTGCGAATCCAGATTCGGGTCTGAGGGATTCTCCTGTTGCCTGAGCTGGTCTCCTCAGCACGGTGTAATAAACCCGCATGGAACGAAATCTTCTTTGCCTGTGCATCTCTCTGCCTGAGAGAGAAGCGAGCTTGCGCCTGTGGAAAGAGTCTTAAGGAAAGGGACATGTCTTTCACGGCGCTCCCCAGGAGCATGTCTGTGAAAGGTGCAGCAAGCTGCCCAGTGAGAAGAGCAGGAGCCATTGGCCTTCTGGTCTGGAAAAGGTTGCTAAGCAGGAGAGCCTTCCCAGGCAGGCACAGCGGCCAGGGACAATACAAGTGTCACTAGCTCCCTGTGCAGAGAAGGAAGTCTGGCCAGCAAAGGAGACAGGAGTGGATGAGGTGGGCAGGGCGCGTGGTCCTCTCTTAGGAAGGAGTCTGGGCAGAGAGCATGCCTGTCCTGAGCCTCTGGGCTTAAGGAGACGGCAGCTCCTTGGCCACCTGTCCCTGGGGCAGACATGCACTAGCCACCTGGCGCCTACACTGAACTCGCAGAAACAGCTCCCTGAAATAACGGAGAGTCAGATGCCGTCTTCCTCCAGGATGTGGAAGCTTGGAGGAGGCACGGGGTTTAAGGGGAAGGAGTGGGGACAGTCCCCCAAAGCTCCCTATTAAGTGCACGGGCGGTGTGCTGGGATCCTGTCACCTTTCCTTTCCTGTGGCGAAAGCACTGGCCTAGTCCGCGAGTCCGCCTGAGCGCCAGAGTAAAAGGCCAAGCGATGCCTACACTGGGAGATGGTGGTGTGCATAGAGTGCCATCCAAGGCTACGCGCGCTATAGCAGCATCGTGGCTGTGTCTGCTTAGTTCGGCCTGGCAGGGTGATCCCAGGACGCGAACATGGAGCCCTGGAAAGCAAGGCCCATTAGGCACCAGCTCTCCCGCAGCTCTTCTTCCCTGAGGCAACTGAAGGCTTGCTGAGGAAGCAGCAGCGAAGTGCTGTTCGCTCCAAGCCAAAGCCTCTGCGAAAGCACAGCATTCGCTGAGAAATGTTTTGTGGGCTGCTGCTGCTTGCCTGAGCCCAGTCTGACGGTGGGAGAAACCCGCATACAGCGAAAGCCTCATTGCCTGGGCATCTCCCCTGGGAAAGCACTGCGTTCCTTGGGAAATCAGAGTTGGGTTTGGGGATGCTGCTACTGCTTGCCTGAGCTAGTCTCCGGAGCTCGGTGGAAGATACTCGCATGGAGCGAAATACCCTTTGCCCTAGCATACCCTCTGCCAGAGAGAGAAGCCAAGAGTGGGGAAGGCTCAGCACGCCGCCCCCGGAGAAGAGAAGGAGCCGTTGGCCTTGGGGTCAGGAAACGCTCGGGAAGCAGGATAGCCTGCCGTGGCACTAACAGCAGGCCGGTGGCAAGACAAGTGTCACCTGCTCCATGTGCGGAGCGATGGAACCCCGGCTGCTAAGGAGACATGAGGGGACGACGAGGGCAGAGGTGCGTGAACCACTGTGAGGAAGGAGTCTGGGCAGAAGGCAGGCCTGTCCTGTGCCTCTGGTCCCAAGGGGAGATCATCTCCTTGGCCACCTGTCCCAAGGGCAGACTTGGGCTTGCCACCAGGTGCTATACCCGGAACGCGCAGAAACAAACCCATGGAGAATCGGGCAGTCAGATGCCGTCTTCCACCAAGATGTGGCAGCGATGTGGGTGGCAGGGCGTGTGCCGGGAAAAGAGTCGAGGCTGTCCCCCACAGTTGCCCGTCCCAGTGCACGGGCCGTGTGCAGAGATCCTGTCGCCTCCTCTCTCCTGTGGTGAAGGCACTGGCCTAGACCCCGAGTCTGCCTGAGCGCCAGAGAAAAGGCAAAGCCTTACCTACCCCAGGATATGGTAAGAGGCATAGAGTGCCATGCTAAGACACGCACGCTGCTGCAGGGTTGTGACTGTGTCTGCTTAGTTCGGCATAGCAAGGAGAACCCCGGGCGTGATCTTGAAGCCCGGGAAAGCAAGTCCCAAGAGGCACCAGCTCTCCCGCCTCTCTTCTTCCCTGCCGCGACAGAGTGAACACCCAAAGCCTCTCTGAGGAAACAGCAGCGAAGTGCGGTTCGTGCCAAGCTGAAAACCTCTGCGAAAGCATAGCAGTCGCGGGGAAATCAGAGTCTGTTCTGTGGGCTGCTTTTGTTGCTTGCCTTAGCCTAGTATTCGCAGCACTATGGGAGCATACGGCATAGAGCGAAATCCTCTTTGCCCTGGCATCCCCTCTGGGAAAGCATAGCATTCTTTGCGAAACCAGATTCGGGTCTGAGGGATTCTCCTGTTGCCTGAGCTGGTCTCCTCAGCACGGTGTAATCAACCCGCATGGAACGAAATCTTCTTTGCCTGTGCATCTCTCTGCCTGAGAGAGAAGCGAGCTTGCGCCTGTGGAAAGAGTCTTAAGGAAAGGGACATGTCTTTCACGGCGCTCCCCAGGAGCATGTCTGTGAAAGGTGCAGCAAGCTGCCCAGTGAGAAGAGCAGGAGCCATTGGCCTTCTGGTCTGGAAAAGGTTGCTAAGCAGGAGAGCCTTCCCAGGCAGGCACAGCGGCCAGGGACAATACAAGTGTCACTAGCTCCCTGTGCAGAGAAGGAAGTCTGGCCAGCAAAGGAGACAGGAGTATATGAGGTGGGCAGGGCACGTGGTCCTCTCTTAGGAATGAGTCTGGGCAGAGAGCATGCCTGTCCTGAGCCTCTGGGCTTAAGGAGACAGCAGCTCCTTGGCCACCTGTCCCTGGGGCAGACATGCACTAGCCACCAGGCGCCTACACTGAACTCGCAGAAACAGCTCCCTGAAATAACGGAGAGTCAGATGCCGTCTTCCTCCAGGATG